>NC_090760.1:50015248-50025248 GCF_036898095.1 Palaemon carinicauda | reverse complement strand
AATTTTTAGTCGTATAAAATCAAAAGAATAATTCCCTTTGGCACGTCATGATAAAAGGCGAAAGTGTGATATTACATACCAACAAAAACTTTCAGAATCTGCTACTTTTTCCAGCAAATGTCACCATTAATTAAATAACAGTAAACCAAAAGAGGAACAAAATTGTAAGCTGCCTACTAAATGTTCGTCAGTTTTCATTTAATGCTTTGTAGTATGTTTGCCCCTAAAGCTATTGAATTCATGATTAAGAAAGGAAGGTATGTATGTATCTATACATTATACATTAATCTAGGCTAAGCCAACCTCGAGAGGATCTAAGTTAGGTGCACGCACGTACCTTTATAAGTGAAATTCATACCAAATGCACAAAAATATGGGATTTTTCTAACTTACACTCACAGTATATGGTATTAATATTTTACGAACTTATATGCTCTTGTCTTAGTTTAGTTCTACACTAAAGTCCTATATTTTGGGTGTATAAATTAGAATTTTCTGTAAGTTTTAGTAGCAAATTTATATCTATATTTAATACACACCTGCCCTTAAATTGTCTCTTGTGAATGTGTAAAAAGACTTATTAGTGTAGGCTCATATTTTTTTTACGCAAAACTCATATGATCGGGAAAGAAGGTATCATAAGCTTTAGAAAAATTTAGGGTGACACTTTTTTTCGGAACACTATAAGGGCAGGAAATCCAATGTGGTGTCCAAAATGAAAGCCACACACGAATAATGCAATATCTTTGCAAGTACATATATTACAATTATAAATAGTGTCAAAATATGTTTTTGGAGGTGAAGAAGTTAATGAAATCATAAAATTTTGGTTATATGCATAATTTTCTATCAATTTTCAAGATGGACTAAAAAATTGTCACTACTCACCCTTAATTTTAGGTTATAACTTTGTAAACCTTACTGAGCTAACATGTTTTTCTAACTACGAAACCAAATATCATTTGAACATATGTATTAATCACAATAAATAAATAATTAGCAAGTCATCAAACACAACCAAATGCAATGAAGCAGTCTGAATACTGTTCAATCTTGTTAAACAATTTAAACATGAAAATGTAGTAAGTCATACTAAATAAGTGCTTGTCTTTCAAGTAGTAGTTTTTACCTAGAGGCATCAATTGAATAAATTGAATTAATGAATGTTATAGTAAAAACATCTCAAACTTCACTGTCTACATCTATCCCTGGCTGAATAGTCAGTATCTTGAAACTTCTGTATATGGGACACTGTTCTTGCAACAGCTGCCTCTTCATTCTCATTCATGTTTGCACTCACAATTTATGAGATGCAGCACTGCTTCATTATGTGGTAGATTCAAACAGCGAACAGGATAGAAGTGACTCGCTCCTGCATCAAATGTCAAACCAAATGCAGACGTTCCTTGGGGACAGTAGCCTCTCTCCAAATCATGGATATGTACTGTGGCGGTTGAATGTGTTAGTTGAGCAAACCAAAATTGGGTGTGGGGTTTTTTCCTTCAGTTGTATGATTGGGGTAGAGGAATTAGCAGAGCTCATTCATTTTTGTGCAAATTTTGGACTAATGAAGAATACAGACAAAGTGTTCCAAATGAGAGCATGCATCAGTGGGCAGTTCTTTGTTGCTCCCAATCCAGGATTACTTGCACTGCTTGGTTATCAGATAGTTCACTTCCAGGTGCCCCATTCCTGTCATCTTGAACTTGTTGCATTTTATCGAGCTTCTCAATATGATTGAGTACTGAAGCCTTATCATATGGCAGGAGGAGGGATCTATCTGAACAAATCAGGGATAGAGGAACCACAGCAAACTCAAGTTCCAATGCGCTCCTTGAAGTCCAGCTCTGGTCTACTTCTGGAAATAACTACGAAGTGTTGCAGAAGTCCTCACAATTCGATGTTGACCACCTTGTCTCCAATCCTAATTCCGCCGACTGCATTAGAACTTTGGAAAGTTCTCAGTTTCTTTTTGGACATTTTTTCCTACACAGAGTTTTCCTTCTGTTATGTGTTCATTCACTTACCCTTCAAACTTATGTTGTCCAATGTCATCACGCTGGTAAATGCTGTTGGTAAAAGTTTCACTCATAACTGCTTTGGTGAGCAGGTTGCATATCTCATGTATATATATATATATATATATATATATATATATATATATATATATATATATATATATATATATATATATATATATATATATATATATATATATAAAAGTATATATATATAAAAGTATATATATATATATATATATATATATATATATATATATATATATATATATATATATATATATATATATATATATATATATATATATATATACATACATATATATATATATATATATATATATATATATATATATATATATATATATATGTATATATATATATATATATATATATATATATATATATATATATATATATATATATATATATATATATATATATATATATATATATATATATATATATATATGTGTGTGTGTGTGTATATATATATATATATACATGTATATATATATTTATATATATATATATATATATATATATATATATATATATATATATATATATATATATATATATATATATATATATATAAACATACATGCATACATACACAAATATAAATTGGTGTATTTCTCAAGTTACTCTAACTTTTACATCACACCACCTGTGGGGAAAAATTCAACGCGTGTTCTTTGTATAAAGGTTTCCCCCTTATCATAAACAGGGCCATCCTAAGCTAATAATAAAGACATTGTCACTACACTACATGATAAATACTCTCTAAATGAACGTTTCTCCAGATTCAAGCTCACCATATGGCCAAATTCATAGCAAAGCTGAAGCAAAACTTCTACCATTATACCATGTATTTCTAGGAAGAAAAGGTAGAGAGAGAGAGAGAGAGAGAGAGAGAGAGAGAGAGAGAGAGAGAGAGAGAGAGAGAGAGAGAGAGAGAGAGAGAGAGAGAGAGAGAATGGAAGTACGGAAAAATTATAAAGTTGGTTTAATGAATCTTATTTAAATATTAACCTGCTCAGGGATATATTCACGTGTAATAGTTTTACATTCTATGTACTTAGTCTTTTTTTTTTCCAGAAGGTGGTAACGAGGAGTTTCTCCTGCCTCCGATATAAAAAGGAAAACTGTTTTCAACTAAAACAGTGACGATCGATAGATACATAGCTTATATTTAATTTACTTTAATTTATTTATTAAGAGTTATATACATTTATTGGTATTCCTTTGAATGTAAACTACTTATTTACTGCATTTTTCTTATCTAGGTATCACATCTTTCTCATTTTCTCTTCTCTTCTCTATCACTGAGATTTGCTGGTATAAGGCATTTTAGAGAACCTTTTCAGACACACCCATGGGGATTTTTCATCATAATATGGATTTGTCCTAGGGATTTCTAGTCATATTAATTTAAAACTTGGCCCCAAAACAGAACCTAAGGTACTGACTAAAGATAAATTAATAGACAATCAGATGCATAGTTGTCTTTCTTGATTAAATTCTTGAGGAGATGTGGCAAAATCTATACATGTGTATAAATGTTTATACATGAACGTATTAACATTTTGGGCAGAAACCCCAAATCCTCTTAGATTGACCATGGCCACCCATACCCTCATAAATATTTTTCTTTGGAACAATTATGTTTCTACAAACATGTGATAGAAATAAAAATTAAGTGAAGAAATTTCTATTAGCACAAGTTTTGGCCTTGCCCGTACTATTATCATCAGTAAGATCCTTGACATTTAAATGATTTTGTCCCTTGCTTTTTATGATATGCGTAATTTCAAGTCATGCTCTGGCTCTAAACTATTATTGCGTCATTGTTCTTGTTACTTTCAGAGCTTAAATTCCAAAAAGATGGGGGTATGACTTACGAAAAAAAGGATATTCACTAGACTCAATTTTCTTTAATGAGGCGCATTTGCACTGACTCGCAGTGGTGCCCTTTTAGCTCGGAAGAGTTTCATGCTCTCTGATTCGTCAGAATTATATTGTCCAACCAATCAGCGATCAGGAAACTTCTCCGAGCTAAAAGGGCACCCTTGCGAGTCGGTGCAAATCTGCCTAACTAAAAAGAATTGACTATAATTCAAATTAGGTCGTGTCTTACCTACTGTAAGTGAATGACAGGGTGCTAGATAATGAAACAGTTTGTGATTGCATAACTTGTTAACAACCACCGTTACTTCTTTGCGATGTGATTATATAGTGCAGTAATCATCAAGCAAATTAGAATAACGATTGCAATAACTATTTTTCAGTTGTAATTCGCAGTGTTGACATGACAAGTATAGTTTAATAATGGGTTTCCTTTTTTCATAATAACATAAGAGTCGAATTGTCAAAGGTATCCTGTGTAAATTGGAGAGAAACACTGAAAAATTGTCACATTATATTTGATTTACTGTTATACCCAAATTTATACACGTATAGTTTCTTTTCATTAACCAGTTTACATAAAAATTGTCTAGTCTGTGTACTTGGTATATATGGCACAATTCTCGGCTGAAAATAGTTGAGAGTATTCACTTTTCCATTTTAGTGTTTAGCGATATCATCTTCTGTTAGAGCTGTGAAGACCACAGCGGAAAGATGAATAACATTCTCAGTTGAGTTGGTTTAAATTTGTGAAGGTGCATGAAAAATGTAGGAAGTTGTATGTGAATGAAAGGATTGCTGAAACTTTCGAGGCCAGACAGATATCCTCCTAAGTACTTTCAACGTCCTTGAGAAGTCCAGAGCTAGAATTTAATGTTTCCATATGAGTTTTTGAATAATAGCAAAAAAAAAAAAAAAAAAAAAAAAAAAAATTCAGACAATTGCTTGCAACGCCTCTCAGAAATCATACATAAAATTTAGGTTTTATTCAAGATTTTTTTTTTTCTCGAAACAAGTATTATGTAGCTTTGATTGAAAAACAGCTAAGAGTAGTCGATTTATCGTTAATCTGGGCATTAAAAAAGACTTCATGTCACTGGCGCTATTTTGAAAGCGAGTGAAAGGAGAAATGACGTAGATAATGTAGTTGATGTCGTTGCTGCTAAAGCAAAATACCAGGCAGCCTACATGAAGAAATTCTACCATAAATCTTCTTGTATGGTCGTCTGAAAAGTTCTACAGTTTTTGAGGCAATGACTCTTGCTTTTAATCAACTGGAGAAAAATAGAAGAATGCCAGTCTACTTCAAGTGAGTTTTTTTGAGTTTGGGTGAGCTACTAACTGAAAAAACCATAAAACTGATGTTTAGTATGAAAAACACAGGTCCTAACGAGAAAAAAAAAAGAGCGGTTTTGGATTGTAAATACAGCTGCCAAAAGAATAGCGGAAGATATAAGGTCACAGGTGTATGAAAGTAATCAGTATCCACCACCAGAAAATTTCTGTCTTTAATCCAGATATCCTCCACAACTTCGTTAAAATTACTTACTTGAAAGAAGAAAAGAAACCATCGCAAACGCGATAGGAAGTGTTCAGCCATATCAGATGGCATCCTAATAGCAGCAAGACCACACTTTTATATCTCCCCTAGAAAAAGGTCTCGTTGTTCATCTTCTGAGTGTGCTCTCACCCTTAATTTAGCGAACATTAATCCAATTTTTACTACTCTATCTGTGTTTAAAAACAATCTGCTGGACCTACGAAGATTGCTGAAGTAGGGAAGGCTTTCATTCTTCGGTTATATAGGACTAATGGATGTGAATCCTTTTGTGATTCAAGATATCTGTGCTTTCTCTTATGCGGAAGTGTTGGAAAATAACTTGCCACATACACAATGGGGTTGAAATATGACTGCAAAAGGACTCGTACGAATCAATACAGATCAAAACCCTGCTCCTCCGGACCTGTTAAAATGTAACACGCAAAAGCCTCGAAGGTTGCATGACTACCACCTGCAGCTGAAGAAAGGCAGCCTTAGAACATTCTGTGTTATGTGTTATTTGCAAGGGGCGGCATGTCCAATGTGTAACATCGTTATTTATGAAAATTGCTTTGATGATCTTAATAATGCCACATTAGAAAACTTCTTAATGCTAGAGTGAAAGAACTTATCACAGAAATAAAGTAAGTGTTTTTATGGAGTATTTTATATGAATTATTTTATATTTCTTATAGTTCATATATATTTATAAAGACTGTCATCTTCCACCAATTTTTTCAAGTTAGCAGCCAAATCTGAGGCGGTAGAGGGGTGCAGAATAAGTGTTATTTTTACCCATTTAGGAAGACACCAAGACTCGCTTCACATGAGCGAACTTTTTCTGTAGATGAATAATTCCGGTCTTTTGGAGGTATGTCTTCACAAGAGAAGATTTTCCCCGGTCCCAATCGCGTGGATTAGCAGTACACACGTCTAGTAAAATCCTACCGCTCTCATGTGAAGAGCCTCATTGATTTTCATTGAATATAATCCGCGGACATAACTTCCCAACACCAATTTACTCATGTGAAGCGAACCTAAAGTTAACCATAGCTTTCCCTGACTCAATCAGCTATTGACAGCCCTGCTTATAATGTGGGAAATCATTTCAATAGAGCTCGTTCACATAGCAACATCGATTATGATATCGACCATTGCCCACAACAGAATCATCACCAGTAGATAGTCAGCTAAAATCAGTTCTCACTCAACTTTGTATACAAATTATATATATTATTAGTTACCCTGATGACATATACACATACACACAATTTGCTACGAGCTTCGGAGCAGTTCATAACGTCCATTTAGTCAGGGTCGAATGTCACATTCACTACCCTAATATCTTCCAGGTAAACGTATATTATTTGTTAATGAAGCTGTAATGTTCAGTGGCGTCTTTGAGGAGAGGCATTTAAGTGGATTGTATGCATTATGCAAAATATGTACTGTATTACAATAAGTACTACGTGTATTGAAAGTGATATTGCACCAGATTTTATCGATACAACATGTTTTAACTTTAATTATAAGTGTTGCAGCATATATTATAAAGTGGTGTATCCTGTATAAACTGCACCAAAGATATAATATAATATTATTCTTCTTATTTTGTATCACACATGAGATTAGAATCTTTTTATGACGACTCTCATCTGTTTTGACGAAATTTGAATGTGAAATTTGGTACTAATAAACTAATCTCATTCCAGGTCTGTACTATTACAGTAATAAAAGCTTGTCTGAACATTGACTTCAAATCCTACGCTGGAGAAGTTGGACGTGGATCTCTACCCTTGGACGCAAACATGAATTGGTTGTTTTCGTGAGAAGATTAGAGAAGATTTTGGTGTTGGAGGATATTTCATGGCTGCTTCGTTTTCTATTATGATGTAGGTTGGAACTATACCTCTCTGATTGTTATCTTTATCAGCATCAACATCATTATTGTTAGCATTAGCATCTATATTTTCTTAATCATTTTCATTGTTGTTGTCGTCGTTGCTACGTATGGTTATTCGAGGTGTAAATTTTTTTTTCTATTATCCACTGGGTTATAGGATGTAATTAATTGCTGCTTCATAAACCTACTTCCGACGCTTTTCTCTATTGCTGTTCTTTTAAAACATTTTATTTTTATACCTTTGATTGAAATATTCTCTCTCTCTCTCTCTCTCTCTCTCTCTCTCTCTCTCTCTCTCTCTCTCTCTCTCTCTCTCTCTCTCTCTCTCTCTTTGACATTTCATTCAGCCAATAAGCATTCATCTAAAGGAATTTGCCCTTAGGACGGAAAAATAAGGTACAGCCTAGTGAAGTTACCAATTCCATAACTGCGTGAATGCTAAGCTTGATGTTTGAAAGATATATAAAGTAACTTGCAACTTTTCTATCTCAGAGGTTCCAGCAAGAACATATTGACAGAGATAAAGTCAGTATATAAAGGAGTTTCAATAAGAATGACATTGGCATAGAAAAGGTGAACAGTGAAAGGTTAAAAAGCAAGAAAGCTCCTGCCGATAAAAATGAACACTGTAAATGAGATATTCACACTAGGACAGAGAATCTAATGGAATGAAATATTTGACACAGGAGAGTTTCAAAACTCCTGCAAAGAAAAAAAGGTCAACACCTTAAATGGATAACGCATAAGGTCACTTGTAGAGAGAGTTACAAAGATGACATGTTGAAAATAAATTCTAGAGGAGTACCCCTGCCAAAAAGGAAATCTACACAGTAAGGATGATTTAAAAAGAGAAAATCAGGAAAGAAAAATCATCAAAGACGCACAATAAGCAAAATATTTGGGCACCGGAAGAAACACAAACCGAATGTGTTTCCCAATAGCATATTTGTAATTAAGAGTCCAAACTAGTATTTTAACATTGTAGATAGTTAGAGATATTGTCAATGTATATATCTGGATGTTGTGGAGCCCCTTTCCTCGACCTACTTACCATCATACTTTGTGTCTTCGAGGGTTCAACTTCATCCCACATATGTTACCATTTTCTCTGCCAGTGGTATCTTTCTTGTAATTTTTATTGTTGTGTCACGTTCCTCTGTGCAATGAGTTTCTTGTTTGATATTATCGGTAACGTGTGGGCTTCTTTTTTTACGTAGTACTAAGTATGAACGTAATTCTTACACTTAAGCTTTCTCTATCACAAGGCTGAATACTACACAGTATTCTAGAAGATTTATTCCAGCTGTGACCAGATCTGGCTATAGATAGAATCAGTGGAACTTCAGAAGCAATAACTTATTACAAAAGCTTTTATGATGAACCGGTTGACGTAAGTTTCTTTTCATAGTTTATATATGACATGTATTTTACCCCTGTTACTGATCTTTGAATATCTTATATTTTCATTCATTACTTCTCAAATATTCTTATTTATATTTTTATCTCCCTTCTAAACTGTGCTACTTTCTGCGTTGGAGCCCTTGGACATGTAGCAACTTGCTTCTCAAGCCTGGATTCTACCTTAGCTTCTAATAATAAAGATAATAATAATAATAATAATAAAAGTTATCGCCGCCATTGCCCATCCAACTTTTGCTTGAATGCCCCTCTATTCCGATTACTATGTGATCCTTTTCCCCATAAATGTATTTTTCCTCCCCCGGATGAACGACCTTTGGCAGGTTTATCAGCTTCAGAACACATGCAAGGTCTTTCCAAAAGGCTTCAGTGGCCAGCGAGTCTCTTGAGAGGAAAGATAATGCCTTTTGTGATTCAGACGCTGAGGCTCTATGAAACAAAAGTGGCGAATTTAAGTATCACTGAAAAGATGCAATAGGGATAATGTCAATAGAAAAGTCACTTGAAAATATCCCCTTTAGTAATAGAGAAAACAGTATAAGCTTAGTTTAATCCTATAGCGATACAAACTTTAGTAGGTACGGAATACTATTATTTAATCAATATTATTCATTCCGAAAGGTTATCAATCTCGGTTAATAATCTTTAAAATA
This sequence comes from Palaemon carinicauda, assembly GCF_036898095.1. Lineage (NCBI taxonomy): Eukaryota > Metazoa > Arthropoda > Malacostraca > Decapoda > Palaemonidae > Palaemon > Palaemon carinicauda. The sequence continues at coordinate 50,015,807 of NC_090760.1, read as the reverse complement.
GGACTTCTTTGCAAAAAAAACAAGTAATTCATATCAAATGATAAGTTGGAAGTGTAAACGTTAAGTAGAAATAATGTTAAATAATAATACAACATTTAACTCTGGGAAAATGTATAGGGATACACCATATTTACATATTCTCTTGGAAAGAAAGGGATATTTAGACGAATCAATTTACAATCGTCTTGGTACTGTTTTCTAAAACTTTAAACCCAAAATCTCAAACGTTCTCATAGATTGACAATATAAATAACATGTAGAAAAAAATCCAGTTCACTTTAAATATTAATTCTAAAACCGTAATTCATGTCGGACTAGAAACAACGAACATTGAGATCGGATCACTGTGATGTAACCAACGAGATACAAACTGTAACCCCAACTGTTATTTAAGAGTAGACCTGTAAACTCTGTCAAAAATATGAGTAAGGCATCTATATATTTTCTGCAGTTCCACAGTTCACAAGTCTACTCGTAAATACCAATTGGGGTTACAGTTCGTATCCCGTTCGTTGCATCTCAATGGTCCTTGCTGCCACTCCGATAAGAGATGATTGTG
>NC_090760.1:49997748-50010248 GCF_036898095.1 Palaemon carinicauda | reverse complement strand
CTGTTATTGAGCAGCTACAGTTCCATTACATACATGACTAACATGTACATTCCAGAATTGTTGTGAAAATATAGCGGCATTGGATTAAAAGAACGCTCTTACTTCAAATGCCCACCCAAGTTATTGGTATTAAAAGACAATCTTAAATTTCCCCAGCGAACCTGAAATTCTGCCCTTGAAAACCTTAAATTCTCCCCCCAAGAACCTTAAATGCTCCCATGAGAACCTTAAATTCTCTCGTTAGAGCCTTAAATTCTCCGCTCATCAGATTTTAGATACCATTGTCTGATATTCCCTTTTTATGATTTATGATTTTTGAGAAACGTACAGCATCTCCTTACGTTTATAAAAAAACACCATTTTTTTTTTTACTTTTTTTATTACATTTGTTATAGAAAAAAAATCTTAATTTGCTATATTTAACATTAAGAGCAGAGTAAGTTACTTTTCAGTTCACTCTTAACGCAGCATGAAGAATGTAACTCCTATGATATTGATAAGCTTTATCTTAATGTCAGATCACAGCAAAGCATTGCCAGTGATAAGGAATAATGTCAAAAGGAAAATTAAAATCATTAGACTTTGGCATCAACGAATTTCCCATTTAACAAATAAATAGTAATTTCATTAGCAATTCAATTCAAAATAGTTTCGCAATTAAAAATCAAACGTAATTAAGTCATTGGGCGTGAATAATTTATGCATTGGAATATTATTATGAGAATTGAAAAATATGTACAAATATTCTTTCTCATATAAATGGATATATCTTATACCTTCCTTTACACATTAGGGACCAAAGTTATAACAAAGACTTTACAGCTTTGTTTCGAAACTAAATAGAAAATCCAGATTATTTTCTGATTACCACTTCATAGAAGTTTATCTTTTCTACAGATTGTTGAAGTTTTAAAAGTGATAACTTCATCCAGAATTAAGTCAAATACGTTTATCATTTTCTCTCCTATATTTCCATGTGTAATCAGTAATACCAATATGATAAACATGAATGTTGAGAATATTGATATGATCATTGTAATGGATGATAGCCATTGAGTCTATGAATATAAAAAGAATCGAGATTAAATAACAATATATCTGAAGCTAACATGAATTATGACGACATGGAAATTTAGGCGAGGTAATTATGGAATTATAGTAGTCGATTTCCTGCCATCTTATCCTTTAAAAAAGACGCCAGGGCAAAGAACAGACGAATTCAAGAAAATTATTGCATACACTAAAGAAATTGATTAATGTATAAGTGAAGTTTGAGATGATTGTAATAACCAAACCAAACTAAATCGAGATTGTTCATTAAATCCACAATTAAAATAATGGCAAAATATCTCTAAAACAGGGGTATAGAATTTTATAACCAGCAAAAGAAACCATAATAATAGGATTTTTATTCAACAGCAATAAATATAAAAACCGTTAAAAGCTTTTTTAGAAGTTTAGACGAAGATCTGGTGACGAACGCTAAATAAAAAACAATCAAACCAGGTGATTAGTAATACTCGCGTAGGTACAAAATGAATTCAAGGTATGAGATAGAATTTCAATAAATATTTTTATTGAACAAATACTTGAATGTAATAAGTTGTAGTTGATTACTTTAGAAATATACTCACACCCTGACAACTGTATATCGTTATACAATGAACAATAGATCGGGTTATCAAAAGTTATAATGAGATATACTTTGGTCTTCCTCACCCAAAGATACACTCCTCACCTATCAACCTCAATTACATCCTCTCAACAGCAACCAAGCTCCATCATCAAATAGGCAGCAGTCGACGGTATCACAAAGATAATATAATGGTAAAGTGGAATAGTTTTTATTATTTGCAACCGAGAAATATGTATTATGCCCTATCCACAGTAAAGGGAATCAAACAGTGTTCATAATTACTGGATGCTAAAAGAAAGTTCATGTGAGCTTGGAAGTATTGGTAAATCAAATACAATGCAAACTACAACGGGCACTTGGTAAATCGCATACATTCACCAATACCTCGTGGGTTACCATAGGTTTGCAAACAAATTGGATAACAATTGTCACGTAATGAAGAAACCTGTATATTGACCTTATGATATGGCTGACCCTAGAGTGAGCAATATTGCGAGGTAGCTGTTAGATACCAAGCAAAATGCAAGGTCCACCCGTTAGTGCTATCTATCAGCCATGGCTGAATACAACTGCAACCTTCAACACATCCTTAGGGAAACAAACTCTGTTGTCGATGACCTGTCAGGAAGCACAATGGCAGCCATACAGGTGGGATTGAATTACAATGCCTTGGCAGGAGCTCCACAAAAAGATCCAAAGTTCCAATCATGCAGGATATCGAGCATATCCCTCCATTGGGAAAATGTTGACCTTGATAACTAGAACGTCACATTCTTCTGTGATGTGATTACTGGTTGGCGACGCCTATGGATACCTGCCCCCATGCGCCTACAGGTGTTTCATTTCCTTTATTTTACATTGATCGCTCCAATCTACTACAAAGCTACTAAAGACGGAGTTTATTTGCTGCGGCATTACTAAGGATGCTGAGGATTGGGCACATGCCTGTATGTTTTGACAAACTTCAAAAGTACATTGACACATGGATTCATGAGTTGGAACCTTTCTTCAACTTCAACGTTGTTTTGCCCACTTCCACGTCAATATAGTAGAGCACCTACCCACATCACAAGGACACCTTTACCTGCTCACCGTCATTGTACGCCTACTTGTTGGCCCAAGCATTCCCCATGTAAACTGTAACATCCGCCTCATTTACATCCACTTTACCTTCAGGGTGGATAGAGAGATTTGTATCCCTGAGCATAATACTTCTGACAGGGGTACCACGTCCACCTCTCAGTTGTGGGCATCCTTAGAAAAATTATGGGTATTATCCTATATCAAAAAATCACCTACAACTCTACAGCCAATGGAATGGTTGAATGTTTTCATCGCCACCTCAAAGCAGCTTCGATATCCCGCTGTAATGATACCAATTGGATTAGTTAGCTTCCCTATGTCTTCCTGGGATTAAGGAACACTCCTAGGGATGCCTTAGATTTATCAGCAACTAGAATAGTGTATGGTGACCTGTTGGTCATTTCTGCTGAATGTTTTCCGTCTGTAACCTCCTCAACAATCTCCAGGACCTACTACACGCTATAGGGAAATTTACTCCCTGCTGCCAGACATACTAGCCCACAGCGAAGTAACACATACAAAGACATTTAAAAACTACAACGCATGTCTTCGTGCACACTGATACTTACAAACCAACACTGACGGCCTATTACATGATACCCTTCCTCGTTTAAGACTTTCTTAATTAACATTCGTGGCAAAACCTGTATATCTCCATCAAGATGACCGACCTACAGTTGACAAGGAGAAAAACTACACCAAACTTATAATAGCTGAAACTGTAAGCATTGCCCTCCTGGCGCCAACAATAAATATACAGTGATATGGATTATCTCTATAGCGGTGCAAGTCCGAGCGTGTGTTTATGCGTTTGCTCGCGTACCTATGCATACACTGTTTATGTATATAGGTATACAATCAGTTATTATACTTTTGATAATCTACGGATCTCTGAATTTTGTAAATGAAATTATTTCACCTTTTAATGTTTAATTCTTAAAGTTTTTCAGTCTTTATAAAATATAATTTCTGCATAGATAATCAAAATATTAGTAGAGCCTCATATATAATAGGATATAAAACTTATAATAACTAATAATCACTTGTTAAGACAATTTTGTTGAAACAGTTCTATAGTGAAGAAAATATGAAGAGAACGAATATTCATCGTTTCTTTAACCAAAGGCTTACATCTGAATACTGAAATTAGTTGATAAAATAAAGGCAATTATTTCGATTTACTAAATATTAACGAGATATAAGGTCAGTGAAAATTAATATAATATAGAATATATAAAAAATTTCCCTTTTATAAATACGGGGACAAAGAAATGAGTGGCTGGCTATCTATCTATTTATCTCTCTCTCTCTCTCTCTCTCTCTCTCTCTCTCTCTCTCTCTCTCTCTCTCTCTCTCTCTCTCTCTCTCTCTCTCTCTCTCTCTATATATATATATATATATATGCATATATAAATATATATATATATATATATATATATATATATATATATATATATATATATGTATATATATATATATATACATATATATATATATATATATATATATATATATATATATATATATATATATATATATATATATATATATATATATGTATACATACAAATAAATACATATATATATATATATATATATATATATATATATATATATATATATATATATATATATATATATATGTGTGTGTGTGTATATATATATACTTATATATATATATATATATATATATATATATATATATATATATATATATATATATATGTGTGTGTATATATATATATATATATATATATATATATATATATATATATATATATATATATATATAGATAGATAGATAGATAGATAGATAGATAGATAGATAGATAGATAGATAGATAGACAGATAGATAGATAGCAAGCCACTCATTTCTTTGTCCCCATATTCAGAGAAGGAAATTTTTCACATATTCTATATTATATTAATTTTCACTTTCCTTATATCTCGTCAATATTTAGTAAATCGAAATGATGGCCTTTATTTCACAATCCAAAAGCAATTGCATCAAAAGCATGGGAATAAATAGCTGCCATTTTCAAATCAGTTAATGTTAGCTGCCAGCGTTTGGGCAAAGTAAAGAAATTTGTTTCTTTCATGCTCTCCATTAATCGATGACTTGCTTTTAAAATGAACACTTCTATCAAAAGACCTGAAAATAAGAAACCTCATGACAAAATTACCCATATTGACTGCAAGCTAGCGCAATTCTATTTTGATCCAAAGCTCGGATAAATGAGAAGAGTTGGAAGCAGGACGGGTATCCGTGAAATTAATTGTTTTGAAAACCATGAATAGTAACCAATATAAAAGAATGAAAGATTTTCAGAGTTTACCCCCATGCACTATATTTGCCAAGACATTGACTACAGGTGACGCTTAAACAAAGAAGTCAAAAAGTTGTTAATGGGAACTCTTAACATTAGAACCATGGCCAGCCAAAAGCAGGAAGGTGGTAAATGATATGGACAAAAGGATAGTTAATATTGTATGTCTAGATCCCAGAAGAAAAGATGAAGACCATACAATATAAAGGATATTGCAAAAACTATAGGATCCCATACAGAAAAGTCGACAAAAGAAGAGTAAATGGAGTAGGAGTTATGACTGTGGAAAGGAAAATCTGTGAAAAATGAAATATAAATGTGCTTTGGTATATACCTTTTTAATGTGCAAATGGACCACTGGTAGGATGTGATGAGGAAGCTAAGAATAGAATCTAGAGGGATTTGCATAATATTATAAATTTAATGAATTGAACGCGATCTCAATTGGATGTTATCGTGCAAATATCATTAGATTTTCTGCTCTGTGGAAAATATCTAACAAAAGAGAGAAATTGTAAAATGATTGATTGGAATGGGTTAGTTATCATAACAGATTAATGGTGTCTGACGTTATGATAAGGCTTAGTGAAAAAAGAAAAAGTTTGCACAGCCCAAGATAATGAGATGGAGGCTTGAAGATCAATAGATGATTGGGTTTCAATACTATAAGATTACCATCGTGTGGTTCCAGATTGTGTGGTTCCTATTATGTGGTTTCCACTCATATAGATTTGATTGCAAGATCCTCGATCACCGAGTTTATGATTGAACAGTTCGTGATTGTATGGTTTCCAATCACATAACTCCCAATTATGATGTGCAAACAATTCCGTTGGAAATGACGATCTAAAAATAAAGCATGAGGAATCCTATCTTTATGGAGAGAACAAAATCGGAACCTTCCTGTGAGAAGGAAACACGTTGGAAAGACCATGAAAAACCTTGCCATCCGTTAAGGGAGGATCTCATAACCTGTACAAGTGATGAGAACGGTCAGAGATTTCTATCTTATGTTTATCATTGACTAGTAAAACTATAACGAAGCAGATACCAGACGTTTTAAAACCTTAAAGTCCTTGAATGACAGGTAGGATAGGTACAACTAAAAGGTGTCTGATTATACAGTGTACCATATGTAGAAGACCAATCTCATGGTGACTGGTCACATTAAGACCAGATATGGAATACTTGAATTGGGGAGATCAAGTGCGTTTGAGTTATGTTAACGGTGATTAATTCATGGGATCATTCAGTTGGGATGAGGTGGTCTGGTAACATCATATGGTCATGCTGCTCAATGAACATACACTCCGTCGTACCCATCCTGCTGATTTGCTGTTTCTGGAACTCTCTGAAAAGGGAAATGGATGAGCACAGCACCTATCATCCTGCAAAAAGTTCTATGTGTTCTTGGGCAGGGATAACAAGTAAGTGAAAACCTATAACAAAACCAAAACGAATACTACTGGAATGGAATGTTTCTATTAAAAGGCAATTTATCTATATTATGAGAGTGGAAAGACTCTTTGTACGTACTGATGAGTCTCTTGAAGTTCTTCAAAGCTTCAGCATCCCTGGATTCTCCTTGGGACGCTGCCAACATCTTGACCAGTAGTGCTTGCTCATGGTGTCGCATAAGATCTAGCACTGCCAGCAGGAGCATGAGCTCCTATATTCTGTATTAAAACACCTTCACGAGGGGAGTTGGGTTTCTGTACATTGCTGCTCCTCCAACGAAACCATTTACAGAAATCTTTTGATGACTCATGAGACTTGCATTCCTCCTCTCATAGTGCATTCGTCATTTTAAATGAACAAGTATCTCTGAGGTTCAATGACAAAGGTGGTGGGGAGGGCAGCAACCTACATCCTGCCCAATAGTGTGTGTACTAGTTCCCGTACGTGTCCGAGGATTGGTAGCAGGAGCGTGAGGCCCTCTATCTCAAGCCAACCTATTTTCAAATGTTGAGTCAGAGGATGGCACAGCCCAGCCCTTGACTTATACAAGTGAGGCCTGGTCAGATAAAGATTCAAAATACTTTGAATGTTCGGTCTTCAAAGAAGTTTCTTCGTCTTTTCTGAGTAAATGGTGTCACGACCGAAAAATCGGCCACTTAGAAACAATCCTTTAAGTGCATTCTTGTACCGGATCGAGAATAAAATTAGGTCAAAAGTGTATAGAGGAAGGGACGATAACTTAAGGGTCAGACTCTTCAGACGCTGGGTGTCTCCTAGCTCCCATGCTCTCAGAAGCTGGAAAAGTACTAAATAATACATTTTCTGATAAGCAAACGGAAAAGTATGGTGCTTAGCCGAGCAGAGGCATATTATATGAAGGCCTGTTGGTAGTGAGGAGTCTTGCTGATCATAATACTAAGAGGGTTAGGTGTCTCAGTGATCATTAGAGGGTTCGTAAGGGTTCTAAACTGGTTGTCTCTCAAGAACTATCCAAAGTAGGATGAGAAAAATGTTGGTGCCCATTCATCCAGATTGAAGATACTAGAGTCCAATCTCGCACAAGACTGAGGGGTGGTAGCAGACTTATTAATAGCTGTATCACATACCATTCATCATTGGATACTATCTTGGAGCATACTGGCCTTAATAGGTAGGAAAAAATCATCAGGTAGACATGCATCTAAGTAGATCAGTCCGCCTAGATGAGATCTTCTTTGAGTGAAATAAGTGTTCAGTCGAGGGCTATACTAAAGCAGCAAATATTGAGGGGGGCAAGGCAGCCTCAACTTGGTACCGGTCTCAAGCCCGGGTAAGTGGGGAGGGTTGGCGGCAGGAAAGGCATCCGGCCATGAAAAATCAACCAAAACAACTATGGTCAGTGAGTATAATCAGAATGAAATTAATGCTAGGGCGGTCCCCTTAAGCGACGCGTTGGGTCCTCGCCTGATCCCTCCGAAAAGTTGGCAAGCGCTAACCAGTCATGGGTGGGCTGGGTTAAAGAGGCAAGCTCAGAGGAAAATATCTGAGGAAAGAATGAGAATAGCAGCTCTGAATGTGGGGACAATGACTGGAAAAGGGCGAGAGCTGGTTGACCTCATGGAGAGAAGGAAGATTGGAGTGCTGCGTGTGCAGGAGACCAGGTGGAAAGGGAAATAACGCAAGAGAATTAGGAGAAGATTGTAAATTATATTACAGTGGAGCAAATATGGAAGGAAGAAATACAGTAGTCATAATATTATCGAAAGAGTTACAGGAAAATTTTATTTGGGTGAATAGGAAAAATGACAGAATTATGAGTTTAAAGCTAGGATTGGGAGAAACAATAGTCAATGTGGTGTGAGCCTATGCCCCGCAAACTGGATGTACAGAGGAGGAGAAGGATACATTCTGGGAGGAGATGGACCAAGAGCTAGGAATAATTCCTGCAAGGGAGAGGGTAATTATAGGAGGAGATCTGAACAGCCACTTGGGAATTAGTAAGGAAGGGATAGAGAGAGTGCATGGAGGTTGGGGTGTGGGCACGAGAAATGATGGGGGAGAAAGAGTGATTGATTTTCCATTTGCCTTTGACCTAGCAATGATCATCAACTTCATTGAGAAGAAAATTAACTGACTGATTACTTACAGTAGTGGTGGCAGGGAGAGCCAGATAGATTTGCTGCTGTATAAGAAAGACCATCTGAAGGAAGTTTGAAATTGCAAGGCGATAAATAGGGAGAGTGTAGCAGCGCAACACAGTTTAGTGGGAATTAATTGCAGACTAAGGAATTATAGGAGAAGTAAAAAGAAGAGAATGGACCCAAAGATTAAGTGGTGGAAATTGAAAGAGGAAGAACTGAGAGTCTTGTTTAAGGAAAGAGTGCTGGAAGCAGTAAGGTTACATGAGGATGTACAAGAATGGTGGACCGTGAATAGTAAAGTGATTCTAAGGATCGGGGAGGAAGTACTTGGAAAGTCATCAGGAAGAAGACCCGTAAAATGATAAAGAATCGTGGTGGTGGAATGATGAGGTGCAAGAACGGGTAAAAACCAAGGAAAAAGCCAAGAAGCCGGCAGATCTATCAGGACAATAGGCACGATATAGAAAACTATAAACAAGCAAAGAAAGAAGCAAGAAGAGCAGTAGCAAAGGCAAAGGCAGAGACATTAAATGAAGTCTATAAAGAGATGGAAACGCCAGAAGGAGAGAAGAAAATGTTACAAATTGCTAAGGCCCGAGATGCTGCATCTAAAGACCTGACACAGATAAGGCAAATAAAAGATAGCAATGTTATAGTTCTAGCAGAAGATAATGAACTTAAAAGAAGGTGGGAAACTTATTTTGAAGGACTATTAAACGAGGAGAACCCAAGAACAGTATTTGAAGATGGACTCCCAAACGAGACAGTTACCATACGAGTTATTAAAAGAGAAGTAGAACAATCAGTAAAGAAGATGAAAAATAGCAAAGCTGTAGGACCGGATAATATACCAGTAGAGGTATGGAAGACTCTTGAGAGGAAGGCATAGATATCTTGTGGGACCTGACGCAGAAGATCTTCAATCAAGAAAAGGTGCCAGAGGAATGGAGAAGAAGCATAATCATTCCCATTTATAAGTGGAAGGGAGACATCCAGGAATGTGGCCACTACAGAGGCATAGAGCTGATAAGCCATACTATGAAAATATGGGAGAAGATCATTGAGAAGAGCCTCAGGGATGAAACAACAATTGGTGAGGAACAATTTGGGTTCATGCCTGGAAGAGGGACTGTAGAAGCAATATTTGCTATGAGGCAGACAATAGAAAAAACATCGGGAGAAACAGAAAGGATTACATATGGTCTTTATTGACAGGGAGAAGGCATACGATCGAGTACCACGTCAGGAGCTGTGGAGATGTATAAGAGAAAATGGAGTCTCTGAGAAATACGTAAGAATCACCCAAGATATGTATGAAAGGGCAGAAGCAAATGTTAAGAGCAGTATAGGCCTAACAGAAAGTTTCCCAGTAAATGTGGGACTACATCAGGGGTCTGCATTGAGCTCTTACCTATTTGATCTTGTCATGGATATAGTAACACAAGGTATTAGAGATCAGTCTCCTTGGTGTAGGCTTTTTGCTGATGATGTTATACTGTGCAATACTAGGCGAGAGGTAGTAGAAGAGAAACTGGAGGAGTGGAGAAGAGAAATGGAAAATAGGGGAATAAAGATCAGCAGGATAAAGAAAGAGTATTTGAGATTGAAAAATGGCGAGAATGGGGAAGTTAGTTTACAAGGAGAGAGATTGAAAAGACTTGAAAATTTCAGGCATATAGGATCAACAATTGCAGAGGATGGTGATCTGGGGGCAAAAATAAACCACAGAATACAAGCAGAATGGAAGAATTGGAAAAAAAGTGCGTGGAGTACTATGCGACAGGAAAATAGAGGTTAAGTTGAAAGATAAAGTACACAGGACAGTTGTGAGACCGGCAATGATGTATGGAGCAGAGACGTGGGCTATAAAGAAGACAGAAGAGAAGAAGATGGGTGTGGTAGAGATGAGAATGTTGAGATGGATATGTGGAGTGACAAGAAGAGATAAGATACAGAATGAAGTAAATAGGAGTACCACAGAAGTTAGAAAACTATCTGATAAGATCCAAGAAAATAGACTGAGGTGGTACAGTCATGCCATGAGAAGAGATAAACATTATATTGGGAGGAAATGATGGAAATCGAGGTACAGGGATCGAGAAGGAGAGGGAGACCAAAGCGAATGTGGGTGGCCTGTATCAAGGATGACCGTCGATCAAAGGAATTAACCGGTGATGAAGTGTGGGGCAGAGGTAGATGGAGAAAGCTGACTAGAAACATCGACCCCACATAGAAGTGGGAAAATATGCACACAAAGAAGAAGTATGTAAAGGGAGATCTCTGAGGACGCACTCCTTCCCTCTAACTTTCAAACGCAAGAGAAGGATTGTCCATGGAAGGGAAGAAAGAAGGGTAAAACACTACTCCTGCCGGAAGTGTTCTTGCTTTTCCCATGAGAAATAAAACACGGGAAGCAGATGTTTGAGCAGCTATACTATATATATATATATATATATATATATATATATATATATATATATATATATATATATATATATATATATATATATATATATATATATATATATATATATATATACTGTACATGGATGGGAATGTTCTGGACTTGTATCATTTCACATTATGAACGCAGTGAAAACGTATTACGGTCCCTTCTAAGAAAGGAACATATTCAGTATGCGACTGTCTTTACCTCGGAGAGAGAAACGGTAGGAGACATAAGTACGGGATTCCTATCAATTTGTGTTTTCGTCTTCTCTGAAGTGGTCCTCCTTGTTTTCTAGAAGAAGTAATATATTGCACCTACTTAGGACAGATTGATTGATTTGAAGTTTTCTAGCATGAACTCGAAATAAAAAGAAGGATAAGCATGTGTTGGAGGGCTTTTGGTAAAAAAAAAAAATAAAAATAAATAAATAAATAAATAAATAAAAATCATAAAAGAGTAAAATACCGCTTTATTTAAATAGAAAAATATTTAATCAAATAGTCCTGATGGTATCTACCATTTGTCGTAGAAAATTTGAGCTTAACTAAAGCGTTAGAACATAAGCATGTTACTACTGAAACAACTATGGCAAGAATAATGATGGGGATAACACAAAGATATAGAAAAAAAGATAATAAACCTGGCCATGAGAGCAAACTGGAGTAAATGATATTTGATCACGTAAAAAAATTAAATTGACATAGGCAGAGCATGTAATGGCAATGACAGATAATATATGGACAAAGACTATAACAGACTGCGTCCCTAGAGATAACGAACAAAGCAGGGGAAGGACGAAAAGACGATATATTGACGAGCTGAGAATTTTTTTGGGTGTAGAAGGGCATAGAAAGACCATAAGTAGACGGAGTGGAATGACATGTCTGGGGCCTTTGCTTTGCAGTAGAGTAGTTGATGATTCATATATATATATATATATATATATATATATATATATATATATATATATATATATATATATATATATATATATGTGTGTGTGTGTGTGTGTGTGCGTGTATGTGTGTATGTAAGGATGTGTGTCTGTGTGTGAGTGACTTGTACAAATTAGATTAAAAAGCATCTTTTAGGCTGTGATTACCAAGATAGTTCTTCCCTTATGAGAAACATTTTTCTCCTCTGGGATTGAGTTAATTAACTTTGCTTTATTGGTCTGGTTACTGTATATCTTCTTTTTATACACATCGTATGATTCAAAATGTCATGACAATGGTCATAGCATATGATAGTTTTATGGATAAAAATCTGAAGGTTATATATATAAAAAACCGTATGAATGATAAAAGAAAAACTTGTATTTCCGGCTGGATGAATGTCAGCTGCATGTTAGCACAGATATCCAGCAGTTATCAAGTCAAGCTCCCACACACAGCTACAGTGAGTGATGGCTTCGTTAGTTCCGTGT
>NC_090760.1:49990248-49992748 GCF_036898095.1 Palaemon carinicauda | reverse complement strand
TTTATGGGTAAAGGAGTTTGATTATCGTAATTGCCTAGAGGGGACAGGGATTACGCCAAGCATGATAATGTTGGAGCCGTAGTAAATTCCACGAGTTACCCTAGTTAAGGAGTCCAGCAAATGCTGACCCTTGTTTCTTAATGCGTGTTAGCATTCAAGAAAAGTGAGTTTTAAGTAGTTGAAAGCTCTTTAGTATTTTGACTGTTAGTGTGTGGACTGGAAGTATATTTTATGGTCTAATCGAGCCTTCTTTATTATATTTTCTATTTAGGTTCCACCATAAAATCAAGACTTGTTACTGTCCTTGGCAACACGCTAGTTTAATTGTAACTGTTTGCTCTAGTTTCATACAATGTCTGAATTACAGCTTTCCTATTGGATCGAGCAAGGAAGAAGAATTGGTTTGGAAGGAAATGGTCTTGGTGAATGGGCAACAAAAAAATAAGAAGCAGGATTACAAAGAGAAGAGAACAAGGAACAAGAGAGACAAGAACGAGAAGAAAAAAAAAGAAAAGGAGAGACAAGAACGAGAAGAAAGGGCTAAAGAACGAGAACTAAAGAAATATGAAATGGATAGAAGTTTAGAAGAAAGAAGATTAGCGCTTGAGGAAGCAAAGCTAGCTCTTGATAAACAAAGAATTGATGATGGTATTCAGGAAAGTACTGCTCCTAAGGTAAGTGGTATTAAACCACCAAGACTTCTTCCTTATAATGATGATGAGGACATAACTGCTTACATAATAAGATTTGAAAGTGTTGCTTCCTTATGTGAGTGGCCTGTTAGTGAGTGGGCTACCCGTTTGGCGTTATTGTTTTCGGGCACTGCTTTAAATATTTATTCTACCCTTTCTGAAGAAGAAATTGCAGATTATGTAAGTTTAAAAGCTGCTGTTTTAAGGGCTTTTAAGTGGACCCCTGAACAGTACCGTAAAGAATTCAGATTTGCTAAGATGAGCTCTAAGATTAATTTTTCTCAATTTATGACTCAACTCTTTAGACACTTTGATTATTGGTTTCATTCAAGTGATGTTGATGATTCTTTTGAAAATTTTAGAGAATTTATTGTTGTTGATCAATTTCTCACTGTCTTACCACATGACATCAGACTTTTTATTAAGGAGCAGGAATTATGGAAAGCAAAAGATGTTGCCGAAGCAGCAGACAGATTTGCAGGTGCACATAGATGTTATCCTGGGGATAAGCAGACCCAAAAGAAAAGTCTGAATCTTAAACCATCTCCAGTTGTCACCCAAAGGCCAACACCACTTTGCTATGTTTGTGGTGAAGCTGGACACATTGCACGGTCCTGTCCTAAAGGTAAAGCTGCAATGACTTCTACTCCTGGCACTTCATCGAACAAAGCAGGATCAAATAAGATTGGTCGCTATGCTTCTAAAGAAACTCACTCTAGAGCTCCATTTACTCATGGTGTGGTTAATGGTTCTCGTGTTTCTACCATTTTACGTGATACTGGCTGTTCTACATGTATTGTATCCAAAGACCTGTTTCCTAACTTGAATGAGAGGGAATTGCCAAAATCATCATTAATTGATTATTTAGGAAGGGAAAATGTTTTTCCAGTGTTACCAGTTTATATTGGATGTAAATGGTTTACTGGAAAGGTTAATGCTATTATTGCCCCAATTAAGTTTTGTACAGTACTTTTAGGTAACATTGAAGGTGCTCTTTTTCCTGAAGATGGAGACTGCCCCCCTTTGAACTCCATTGATGAGGAACCTCGAAGAAACCATCTGCCTACAGAAAAAGGTAAAGCAATTGAACACGTCAATATAACAACTCGTTCAGCTTTAAGGAAAGTTGTTCACCCATTAGTTTTTCCTGATGTAGAAGCCCTTGAGACTACTCCTATTGACTTTATAAAATTGCAAAATGAATGTTCCACCCTGGAATCGATCAGGAAAGACTGTCAAGCCAACACCATAACAAAAAACTCAAAAGTGGAGTACAGGTATGTACTGAGAAATGAAGTTTTGTATAAGGAAATTATAAATGCAAACAATTCAAGAATTGCGAATAAATTTTATTTAGTTGTTCCTCTTAAGCTTAGAAAGGTTGTTCTTAAATTGGCTCATGATTTACCTGTGGCAGGACACCTTAGTCATCGCAAAACCCTAAAAAAAATCAGAGAACTATATTTCTGGCCAGGAATGTGTACAGATGTGTATGCATATTGTAGATCTTGCGATAAGTGTCAGAGGAACACAAGTGAAGGTAGACATAAAAGGGTCTCTATGGTAAAAATGCCAGTAGTTTCCATTCCTTATAGCAGAGTAGGAATTGACATAGTGGGTCCACTGAATCCAAGCACATCTGAAGGTCACAGGTTTATTTTAACAATGATTGATTATGCTACAGGATTTCCTGAAGCAATTCCTATGAAGCCCATAACCACTGTTGATGTTGCAGATGCTCTTATGCAAATATTTTCTAGGGTAGGAATACCAAAGGAAATAATATCTGATAGAGGAAAGCAGTTCAC
>NC_090760.1:49975248-49985248 GCF_036898095.1 Palaemon carinicauda | reverse complement strand
CAAAAATGAGGCCCAAAAGCACGCCTATAACAATTATGAATATGACAATTGTAAAAATAAAGCATAATTATATTTGGAAATTCGCTCAAAATTTCATTTAAATATAACTTTTGGTGTAGTAGTTATTGACCAAACCACCTAAAATAATAACTTCTCCCCCACCATGCGAATGACCACACCATTTCGATAAAATGTCTGCAGTGACTTTTCTATGGCAATTATTAATACAAAAATTGGCATGCATGTATTTCACATAATCCCAATTAAATAATGTGAAAATTATTTGGATATCTGTAAAACTCACGAAGGAAATTATTACTCCTCACAGATTTTAGCTAAAAATCGTCATTTACGAAGAGAAATGACCGCCAGGCCTTGCCTATACCAGGTATGAACATGAAAATTGGCAGATTCAAAACTTATATATATATATATATATATATATATATATATATATATATATATATATATATATATATATATATATATATATATATATATATATATATATATATATATATATATATATATATATATATATATATATATATATATATATATATATATATATATATATATATATATATATATATATATATATATATATATATATATATATATATATATATAACGGATTTTGAGCGAAGCGAAAAATCTATTTTTGGGTGAGATGGCCATGTCGTCCTGATGGAAGTTCCTATGGGGTAGCTTCCTAAGGTATATTAAAACTACGGCGATATTCCCAGAGAATTTACCTTAAGGTACCAGAATTCTAACTCCTGGAGCGAATATCCCTCGTGAAAGGGATATCGCGACATATCAGAGGACGTATTCTTGACACGCCACATGGCAATCTGCACCGCGAACAGAGATTTCGTATCGCAGGGGGCAATTGGCAAGAAACGAATTCGGGAAAGAAAAAGGGGGAGCCGCTCCCAAGGCTCCCTATCTCCCGTTTCGTAAGCGTGCCTGGCGCCAATCCTGGCGCCATCTGTATTCCTTGTAGCGTACACGAGGTGCTACAGATACTGTATGTAGGGAGGGGTCCTGAAGCCCTTTCTTAAAAAGGCAAGGGCGGGTCCACCAGGACGACATAGCCATCTCACCCAAAAATTGATTTTTCGCTTCACTCAAACTCCGTTTTTTGGGCTCAAGCCATGTCGTCCTGATGGAAGTATACCAGAGCATTACTGTATCTGTGGATTCTCAGAACGTGCCGTACTCCCCGGAGGTAGTTTTTCCCGGTCGACTAGACCTCGAGACCTAAGATGTTACCGTTATACATCTTTTCAACTAACTATAAACCATGTTAGAGCTTCCTGCCCATTACAGGGAAGAGTCCTACTAGACTCTGGAAAAGTCTCGAAGAGTACATATACCTATGTATGAATACCAGGCAAGCTAATATAGTGGTCTCACCCTATATTAGGTAAAGCATAGTTTGTAAAGAACCACTGCGTCAATATGAAATATCGACCAGTTTTCCGCACAATACTTGTATTGGACAAAGGTTTTATATCCGCATAGGAAGAAACTAGTAAAACCGCCCTCGTCCCCTTATGGGACGGAGTCATAAACTAATGCAACATAGCTTGCATAAAGGAACAATTCTATTAGAATTATCCCAGATAAGGTACATAGAATAAATGCTCAATTATATCAATAAATTGACACAGGTGAAAGAGACGCAAGGTTCTCAAGAACAAGTTTATTGACAGACAATAAATAGATAGGTTAACAACATTTATATATATATATATATATATATATAAATATATATATATATATATATATATATATATATATATATATATATATATATATATATATATATATATATATATATATATATATAAAGAGGATAATCCAAAACTTTAAGCATAAGTATGATAGTAAACAGAACTTGTTTATCTGAAAGAAAAAACATTAAATGCCACTTTATTAAGATACCGAGGTATCTAGTCATAAAAGTCTGTATTACAAATCAATCACATTAGCATTCGAAACGCTCGGCACACATGTCTGCACTTATGCTAGGTTCACCTTTGGAAATCGAACAGTCTATATGGGCAACTCGGTGCCCTCATTTAGTTTGTAGTACAGTATGTAACTACACACTCACCCTGGAATTAATCGTCCCAATTAAAACCACTGTTCATCGCAGAGTTAAACGGTAGGGTTAACGACGTGACCCACTGCTACCACAGATCTCTTTAGTTCCTTTACTTGCTTCGCATAGTGGCGAAAAAACACTCTGGAAGACTTCCAGCCAGTGTATGAACGGAGATGTTCAAAATCCATACAATTAAAGAAATTTAAGGATGAGGCAACTTTCCTCGGATCGTGACCTGCGGGTGTACTGTAAGGATCTGCTCTGCGAATAAAATATGTGATTTTCACTCTGAGTTGATTTAGAGATAAATTTGAGCCTGATGTTTCTCCCCTGAATAGTTGACCACCCTTGAAGTGTGAAGTTCTACGAAGATAGACCTTTAGGCATTCTACTGGACATAGAGATACATCTTCTTTCAAAGGGCAGATTCTCCAGGGACCCCACCTGTTGGTGGGTAACTCATTCTTGGCGAGAAACGTAGGTTCCGGAAACAGGTTCAGTTCTCCCCCATCCAGGAACTGAACACGATCTGCCTCTCTCGAGAGAGCTACGATCTCACTAACCCTGGCCCCGGACGAGAGTGCAAATAGGAAAATAACTTTTTGTGTCAAATCCTTTAACGCACACTCTTAATTACTCAACAGAGAAGCGAAATGAAGAACTTTGTTTAAAGACCATGAAATGGGCTTTGGAGGTGCTGAGGGTCTGAGCCTAGCGCAGGCTTTCGGAACTTTATTAAAGATCTCGTTAACTAGGTCGACCTGGAAGGCATATAGAATGGGTCTTGTCAAAGCAGACTTACACGCTGAAATCGTGTTAGCTGCCAACCCTTGACCATGGAGGTGGATGAAGAAAGATAAGCAGAAGTCTGTCGAGATCTTCTGCGGATTCTTCGCCTTGACAAAGGCCACCCATTTTCTCCAAGACGACTCATATTGCCTTCTATTATATTTGCACTTATATTCCTCTAGGAAGTCTATGCTGGCTTTCGAAATCCCGAAACGCTTTCTCACCGCTAGGGAGAGAAAATCATGAGCTGCAGGGTCCGGGTTTTCTGTAATGAAGCGCAGACAGTCGACTTCTGGACTCACTGGGTCAGAACTGGATGTGGTAGCGGCACAAACTTCAGCTGTAGTTCCAATGCCAAGGGGAACCACACGCTGTTCGGCCACTTGTGGGCCACTATTGCCGCTACCCCCTTGAAGGATCTCAGTTTGTTGAGGACCCTCAACAGAAGGTTGTGAGGAGGGAACAGATAAATCCTGGACCATCTGTTCCAGTCGAGGGACATCGCGTCCACTGCTTCTGCTAAGGGGTCCTCGTACGGGGAAACGCACATGGGCAACTTCTTGTTGTCTTTCGTCGCAAAGAGGTCTATCTGCAGTTCTGGGACTTGATTCAGAATGAAAGAGAATGATCCTGCATCTAAGGACCATTCCGACTCTATCGGTGTGAACCTGGATAGAGCGTCCGCTTTCACGTTGCGGACTCCTTGAAGGTGAACTGCCGACAGGTACCACTTCTTCTTTTCCGCCAATCGGAAAATGGCCAACATCACCTGGTTGAGAGGTGGTGACCTCGACCCTTGTCGATTCAAGCATCTCACAACTACCTCGTTGTCCATCACCAACCTTATGTGGATCGAGTGATGCGGGAAGACTTTCTTTAAGGTAAGGAGCACTGCCATAGCTTCTAGAAAGTTTATGTGAAAGGTCCTGAATAGCCTGGACCAAGTCCCCTGGACTTTTTTCCGATGAGAGTGACCTCCCCATCCCTCCTTTGAGGCGTCTGAGTGAATCGTCATCGACGGGGGAGGTGGCTGAAGAAGAACCGACTTCTTTAGATGTCTGGCTTGGGACCAAGGCCTGAGAAGAATACGTAGCCGAAGCGGAACTGGTCTTCTCAGATCTTTTCGCGCGTTTGATGCATAACTTCTCCAAACTCCGGTTGCATCCTTTAGCTGTGCTCTTAGCACTGGGTCTGTCACCGAAGCAAACTGGAGAGAGCCCAGTACCCTCTCCTGTTCGCGTCTTGATATCTTTTCGGAATCTAGAAGTCTCTTGACAGAACCCGCTATCTCCTTCCTTTTCTTTGCCGGGATGGAGAAACGGTGTGACAAAAGGTCCCAGTGGATTCCCAGCCACTGGAACTTTTGAGATGGAGAAAGTCGAGACTTTTTTCTGTTGATCTTGAAGCCTAGGTACTCTAGGAACTTGATCACTTGACTGGAAGCTTGTAAGCATTCTGTCTCGGATGCTGCCCACAACAGCATGTCGTCCAGGTAGGCTACTACCTGAATTCCCTTTAGGCGTAATTGTTTGAGAGCTGCGCTCGCAAGCTTCGTGAAAATCCTTGGGGCTATGTTTAGCCCGAATGGCATGGCTCTGAAGGCGTATAGTCTTCGTTGTAGCCTGAACCCTAGGTAGGGGGAGAGTCGACGGCTGATTGGGATGTGCCAATAGGCGTCTGACAATTCTATAGAGACGGAGTATGCCTTCTTGGGCAGTAAGGTCCTTATGTGTTGCAGTGTTAGCATTTTGAATTTGCAATTCACTATGAACTTGTTGAGTGGTGACAAGTCCAGAATGACTCTGAGCTTTTCCGAATCCTTCTTGGGAACACAAAACAGCCTCCCTTGGAAGTTGATGGACTTCACCTTTCGTATCACATTTTTCTCCAACAGTTCTTGAACGTACTCCTCTAGAACGGGGGTGGAGTGTTGGAAAAACTGAAGGCACGTGGGTGGAGTGCTGTACCAGATCCAGCCCAGTCCATTCTTGAGTAGGCTGTGGGCCCAGGGATCGAAGGTCGATCGATCCCAAAATTTCAGAAGTCTCCCTCCTACCGGTATCATTTCACTTGGACTGCCGTCCTAAGGTCTTGCCTCCCTGACCACGACCACCCCTGAATCCCCTTCCCCTTGAGGGGTGCCTAGATGAGCCTCTAGCTGCTCCTCTAGGGTTTGCTCGAAAGGAAGAAGACTGCCCTTCGAACGTTGGGGTGAATGCCGTGGACTGTGTCGACACAGCCTGGGGTACCCACTGAAAAGTGGTCGGGGTTTGTGCCACGATCTGGGGCACTTGGGGCAATGGCAATTGCAGTTGCTGTTGCTGTCTAAAGGGCTTGGCTTGCCGAGACAGTAGCCTAGTCCTCATAGTCTTCCTCTTTGGTTGAGGACCCTCATCCGGGGAAGACTTTCTTTTGATAGCCAGGCCCCACTTCTGGAGAGGGTTTCTATTCTCCAAGGCGGCCTTATCAACAACTTCTTTGACCAAATCGGTATGGAAAAGCTCTTTTCCCCAAATGTTGGAGGAGATTAATTTCCTTGGCTCGTGCCTCACCATAGCTGCGGTGAACACGAACTCCCTGCAAGCTCTCCTCGCCTTGACGAAGCCATAAAGGTCCTTCGTCACTGTGGCCAGATGAGTCTTAGCCACCACCATGAACATTTCATGGACCTTGGGGTCACTTGCCATCGTCTCAAGAGTAGTCTGAAGAGACATTGAGGCAGCCAGTCTTTCTTTTGTCTCGAACTCTCTTCACAAAAGAAAGTCAGACAGCTTGGGTAGGTCCTCGCCGAACTGCCGTCCGGCAATATCAGCCTCCAACTTTCTAACTGAGAAGGTAAGATGGACGTCCTTCCAGTCTTTGTGGTCCATAGGCAGGGCCAGCGACAAGGGTTTACACTCCTCCAGGGAGGGGCAAGGCTTGCTGGCCTCAACTGCGTTTAGTACAGCCGCAAACCCTTTCTGTAAAAAGGGGAAGGCTCTAGCAGGAGAGGACACAAAGGAAGGGAGCTTCTTGCTCAATGCAGCTACTTTTGAGTTAGAGAAGCCCCTCTCTTTCATCGAGGATGAAAGTAGAGCTTGAGCCTTAGCATGGTCCATCACTATGACCTCCTTCGGCTCTGTCTCCTCCTTTGAAGCTGGTTCCTTCCTCAGCCGGACATAACAGTCCGGATATGATGCCTTGCTGGGCCAGAATTCCACCTCCTCTAAGGGAACTGAGCCCAGCTTATCCGAGATGACGATCTTTCCAGTCGTCATCGGCATATGCTCAGCATACCTCCATAGGTTAGCATCTGAGCACAAGGGAAGGTCTTTCACATTGAGCCTTTTCTGGGGCCCCATGTGATTCTGCAAGGCACTGCATCCGCAGTTCCATAGCAGCTGCCTTCTCCTGATTCTCCGTCTGCATTTGTTGGATCATTCCAACAATAGAAGAGAGGGCCTGTCCCAGCTCTACTGGGAGACCGGCCGATGTTGAGGGAATAGGCTCCGGAATCTGAACCGGAGTAGCCGACACCTCGTCGACCTCTTCCTCTACGACGTCTGGGGCTTGAACTTCATCCTGGCCTTCTGCCAGGAGGTCTTCCTCCAAACGCTCGTCCACGTCAGACATCCTGTCATCTAACTGGATGTCTTGCATCGCTACCGCGACTTCAGCATCCACCTGGATCTGACTTTGGGGGATCTCCTCTTGAGGCTGGGGAATCACTGCATCAGCTGATGCCTTAGGGAAAAGATATGCCCTCATCTTCTTACTTGGAAGATAAGGGCCAGAGGTGTTCTTTTGGAAGCGCCTTACCCAGGTACGAAGCTTCTCCCTTGCTATATCCCTTGATTCCGCCGTCCTAGGGGAATCAAAGGCCTCAGTAATCAGGTTAGTGCACACAGTACATACCTGAGGGTCCCAATACTGGAGATCATCCTTGGAGACAGCGCATGCTGCGTGTCTCCTACAAAACTCATGTCCGCAGAGGTTCTTGCTGCGGACGTTGCAGAAAACACTTCCGCACTTCGGAGGGTTCTCCTGTAAAGAGAAGAAATTTCCATGAGTATCAAGTGAACTATGTATCACTGGATATGCATAGTATAGCATAACAATTCAGAAAGGAAAGACACACACTTGTGTTTCCCTCACAACCCATTGTTGCATCCTTCCAGATAATAAAATCAAATGGTTAATCTCTTCTAGAGTAACCAATGCAAAGTTTCCAGAGGAAACAGGTGGAGCTCAAACCTAAGCAATGATTTTAAAATCCTGGATAATAGACAGGAAAGAACTCACTTTCCTATCTGTAGGGTAACAGCAAAGAGCTGTGCAAGAAAACACAAAAGTGTTAGAACACACAGTGCTGTACCAAAACCCATACTATAGTTTTCTTGCCGGCCGGCACACACCATAACCAGCTTTAAAGTATACTACCTAACAGCTGTAAGGCGGCAAAACGCTGGTTCAAATGCATGTGCCGGCCGGCAGTTACTGCCGGCCGGCAACAGCCAATGTCGGCCGGCAATGACTGCCAGCCGGCAACTACACAAGGTAGTACCCGGCTGCCGGCCACACTTTTGGTGACCAGCAGACAAGGGCTGACATTAGCCGGCCGGCAAAGGTACAAGACCGATGCCAGCCGGCAGCAAATGAACCAGAGGACTACAACCGCCCGGCTTCCGGGCAGCCGGGTCGGGTACAGCACTAGAAGAAAAACAGAATGGATGCCGGGATAAGAGTGTACACTACCTCCAAGCCCGGCAATCCGAAAGAGTGCATATAAGGAAGGGGAGAATCTAATTCAGGCTTCCTGACCAATGCCGTCTGACTCTGCAGGCCGGCATGGATGAGGGACCAAGGGAGGTCCGGGCAGCACTCAAAACAGAAGACCCTTGCCGGCCGGCAACTCTGCCGGCCAGCAAGGGCCTGAGTCAATTCCACATCCTAACCTATTCTAGGTCCAGATGTAGAATGACATACAGTACTGTAATGTCTAGGCCATTACGGAGATAGAGGGGGAAGGGACAAAAGAGGGTCCTACCAACCTTGCTTTAGTGAAGGATCACCCGCAGC
Organism: Palaemon carinicauda; assembly: GCF_036898095.1. NCBI lineage: Eukaryota > Metazoa > Arthropoda > Malacostraca > Decapoda > Palaemonidae > Palaemon > Palaemon carinicauda. The sequence continues at coordinate 49,977,288 of NC_090760.1, read as the reverse complement.
CAAGAAACTCATCTTAGCCTAAAGGAGATCCAAGGGGGGAGGCCAGCAATACTTGCCAGCTCCCAGAGCACCAAAGCAAGGAAGGTGTTGCTACTCCCAGGGAAAGAAACTTATCCTCCCCCGAGAACAGCAACAAGGACTAGTCTGGTAGATCACAAAAGAAGGAATCATATCGTACAGAAACCTTCGGTAGTGACCTAAGGAGGCTAAGCCACCTCTGTCTGTGTCAGGCCAGCGAGGGAGACTCTACCCCAAGCCAGACAAACACAGACTCAGACTAAAAAACTCTGTTGTTCTGTCCCTCTTTGAACCAGACTTACTGGAACAGGAAGGTACAGTAACACCCCAGTATAGTTTCATCGAAAATTAATTCAGATAAACCACTTAGGGATAAGCCCAAGGCTTAAACAGAGGGAAAGGGATTGCATACCTTCTCTGAAGAAAAGAAAGCAACCGGGGAGTATGAAAAAGTATACTAAGGCTCCATAAGCAACTTAGCCTAGGCACCAAGAGAATCGATTACCTAAATCACCGAAACTCACTCGTATAATATCTTGGAAATATTCCACACAATCTTAAATGTATAAAACATAGCCTAAAGCTTCAATAAAATTTTAATACACTCGGAAAAACCAAAATCATGCATGAAGTACTAGGACCAAACGACTAGGCTACATGGCCTAGCGTAGGCCAGAATGGCGAATACTTCGCCAATATAATACTAAGCATGAAAGGAAATCCTATGTAATGCTAAATAGCTAAAATTTATTAGAAGCAAAACAACCGGGAATGTCGCTCTGACTAACTAAACTTATACCCATCGAGCGACAGCGTCCATGACGCCTTCGGTAGGCTATGGCTCTTGTAACAAAGATTAATCCTATTAATCACTCAAAAATTTACCAAGAGCCTACATTTATACATAAAAGACATGGTACTCAACTTATCAGAGGCTGACGAAGTTGGAGAAGCCATGAAAAGCAGAATAAATCCAAGAATTGCGAGAAACACAGGAAAAAACACCGAGTTGTTAAGCTACGCAAAAAGGAATACAGATGGCGCCAGGATTGGCGCCAGGCACGCTTATGAAACGGGAGATAGGAAGCCTTGGGAGCGGCTCCCCCTTTTTCTTTCCCGAATTCGTTTCTTGCCAATTGCCCCCTGCGATACGAAATCTCTGTTCGGGGTGCAGATTGCCATGTGGCGTGTCAAGAATACGTCCTCTGATATGTCGCGATATCCCTTTCACGAAGGATATTCGCTCCAGGAGTTAGAATTCTGGTACCTTCAGGTAAATTCTCTGGGAATATCGCCGTAGTTGTAATATACCCTAGGAAGTTACCCTATAGGAACTTTCATCAGGACGACATGGCTTGAGCCCAAATATATATGTATATATATATATATATATATATATATATATATATATATATATATATATATATATATATATATATATATATATATATATATATATATATATATATATATGTGTGTGTGTGTGTGTGTGTGTGTGTGTACATATATTTATATATATATAAATAATTCCTTAAGATTTAATTTGAATAAATTCATTGGTATAGGAGTTATTGACCACGCCGCAAAAAAACATCAGCTGCACCTCCCCCACCCCACCCCCCAACCAGCGATGATAATAAAAGGGAGTGACTGAGCTCTGATCATGCATATAACAGTTATGATCATGAGAATTGGCAGGAACAAAGTTTATATATATCTAGATAATCCCTTAAAATTTTATTCGAATATATTTATTGATATAGGAGTTATTGACCCCTCCGCCAAAAATATCAGCTGCTTCCGCCACCCCCACTCGACAATAATAGTAAAAGGGAATGACTGGGGTAGGGGTTTACTGGGCTTTGAGTTTGGTGACTTTCATTCGCGATAATTTTGGCCTTTCATGTAAGGTCACTCACCTCGTTCGATACTATATGCTTCTGGGTGGGCAAGAATTTAAACCTGTCTCAGAGTGGAAATAAGTGGCAGCAAGGATTCTTACCAACCATTATATCCAGAACA
>NC_090760.1:49967748-49970248 GCF_036898095.1 Palaemon carinicauda | reverse complement strand
CCACTGTAGTATTGTCTGTCCAGTCAAAAGACCAAATAACTTTCAAGGGTTAGTATCTCAACGGGTGGCTGGTTCCTTCGCCAACCAACTACCTATTAAAAGAAACTTCCTTTACCAACCCTTCCTCAAATCTTCTTACATGTTACCCTGCCGTCTAATCCGTTGCATTCCCCTTGATCTCCCCCACCCCCCCTCACAAGCTCTTTTCTAGCTTTGTTATTCCTCCAAATCATGTTCATACCATCTGGTCTTTGCCTCTCTTATTCCATCAGCAATCTCTATGAATTTGATGAATTTGGCTCCTTTCACATCTTCATTTGCCAGCCTCTCCTACAGTGAGAAACCCTGATCCAGTTCACCATCCTGGTCTTTGTTCGCTTCAGTTTGTGCTATTCTTTCCCTTTTAATGGTTACGTTTTTACCAGGCATCATAACTGGCTTAATTACAGTATAATGTATATTGATTTTCAGTTCTTTAATCATTATTTTGTCTCACACTGTCATTCCTATTCCCCCCCCCCCCCCTACTTCCCCCAAAAATGCTTTTAAAATAATTTCTTCATCAGCTTGACACCCTTCCTCTCGACTTAAAGTAGATCCTAATCAAGGTAATTGATATTGAAATGATATTTTCAGTCACTCATGATTGCCAATTGATATAGATATTGATTAATTACATTATATGAAATTAATTAAACCTGAACAGTAATAGGGGCTAAATACGATTAAATTCTTTCCGAGTAACATTTCCAATTATGTAAGGAAAATTGTAAGTAAAATCTCGGGAAACTGGTGATTAATTATCTGTGAAAAAGTTCTGCAAAGGAGCTATGAAAAGTGACCGTCAACTATCTAGCTTAATCTGAATAAGAAAGCGAATGTCTGTTATAGAACAAGACCTCAAAGATTGTATTGATTTAAAAAAGGAAAAAGAAAAAAAAATATGGAAATAATAACAAATTTGAACGGTATACACAGGTACCAATAAATTCAAATAAGCAAGACTTAGTATGATAGATAGTTAACTAGTATTGACAACTACGTTTTGAATATTCGTTATTTCTTCAAACTTATGGTAGCCATAGAACGGAAATACTTAGAATCATCACAACAATTACTGTAAGGTACTGGGGTGGGGGTGTTTGTCTGTTGCTTATTTCATAGTAACTTCCATTGTTTCCATGAAAACAAATCGCCAATATAATTGAAGCGCTGCAACTTAATCCTTTAGGGGAGCAACTCCTTAAAAGTGTTCCCACGATTCATTCTAACATATTAACCCGTTCTCGAATTCACTCATACGGACCTCCCCTATATATGACAATTCCAGTTTCCTGAAAGAACAACAAAATGCAAATATACAAGGCATGCAATTAAGGCTTAGACATTAAAAATCTCTCTCTCTCTCTCTCTCTCTCTCTCTCTCTCTCTCTCTCTCTCTCTCTCTCTCTCTCTCTCTCTCTCTCACCAACAGGTTTCGTCAAACTATGAAAGAGGTAGCGGAGATTAATATGTTATAAATTTTCTCATACCATTGGTGCATCGGTTACTCATATAGGAAAGCCTAGATATTATTCCAATCTTTAAGAGAAAATTCATTGTTTTTAATAGACTGGAGGGAACAAGATCCCTCCTACCACATTGGTAATAAGAGCAATGGAATATACTTGATATTAGAGAGGTAGAAATTGCTAAAATGTAATTTTTTTTTTATTCCCATCACTTGCTTTAACGAAAATGACTTTCGATGATGGTGCTATTAGTAAATACTTGTCGACTTGTCAGTGTATAATAATAGGTAATTACTTACTAGCTATTTGTATCAGGGAATTTGCCTATAAATATATCAACATACATTCCATTAGCACCTCATTCTGACCTTCCAGAATAATATCTCGGCTGAAACTCCAGCACAATTATGAGACAATGCGAATGAATAATTACGTATTAAATTTATGCTATAAAACTTTGGACAAATAACACTGTCATTTGAATAGTTATTTATATAATACTTTCTCTAATCAGTGGTTTGTTGACCTTTTTTTTTATAATTTCTTTAAAGTTTATTTTCTAACATTCATCAATAGATCACACTTTTATGAAATAAGCTTACTTTTGTACCATATTTCTCCAGTGTTTTATCATATAAAATTTTTCTATTACGTTTTACATATGGAGCAGAGTTTGAGCTGAGAAAACAAAGAACATGAACTGATTAAAACTAATTTAAAGTTTCCAAATTTAATCATCAGTCATAGATAATTACTTAGAGTAAGAATTTTCTCTAAAACATAAGTTTTTTTTTTTTTAAAGTAGTCATAATTCCAATCCTTTTTACTTCATTTCTTTTTTATGCAAAAGCACCGAGTACATCATGCATCTTTTCAGAGAACAAATTGATATATTTTTAAGAAAAAGGAATCCTCGAGTTTGACCCCGGATTATCGCTACTCTCTGCCCCGTTGTTATATGTAAAAAACCGGTGGATCAGCAGCTTCCC
>NC_090760.1:49950248-49965248 GCF_036898095.1 Palaemon carinicauda | reverse complement strand
TCCTTATGCGGTTTGCTTCAGTTTTAACTGTCTTTTTTTTTGGCGCAGATTTTTCTTTCAGTTCTTTCGTATGCGTTAATTCAAATTCTTTTTAATTTTTCTTCTTTTGTTTAACTAATCTCCATTTATCTAGCCACAATTCCTTACTTCGCAGCAAAAATGCAAATTTACTTTTTTTCTTTTTTAAATATATATTTTTTTTTTTTTTTGTTTAGCCAACTTTCACGTTTTTTCTTGCTATTCAACTCTGACCATAATGTTTAATGTGTTGACTCAAATATATTATTTCTTATTTTCTTGCATCAATTCCTTTTCAGTCCTTTTATCAATATCTCTTCTTATTATGATTTTTTTTCTGTCTATTAGTGTTTTAAATTCTAACAGTCTTTTCACGTGAATTCAATTTCAGAATTATACAAAAGAATCCGTGATTTTTCTCTCTCTAATGTATTGTTGAGATTTGGGAATCTCGTCGGCTAATGTTTTGGGTAGGTTTGTAGAGAAGAACACTTTTATAATTGCTTTCTTTATCGGTGATATGATACTCTATTTCTTTTAATCATTAACTTTATATTGTATTATAATGTTAACCATGTAAGAAGGGCATTTTTCGGTTGAAATATATCCAACTCAACTCCAATGTCATCAATCCAGGGCAAGAATAAGTGATAAAAATAGTACCTTGCTATAAGCTTTAATGACGAAATGTTACGTTATCCAAAGTAACAGGTATTAGATAATATGATATATTAACCTAATTTTGGCTGATATGGATTCGCTATTTACTAGTAGAAACTTTTTTATCACTTTGAATTGACCAAAAAAGAAAACCCTTTCTGGTACAACCCAGGAACATACGTGGAGGGCTACCCTTATATTTACTTTTTAGTGTGGACTTGACAGCTGGCTCTGTCACTTAATGTCTAAATGAAAAAGCCAGAGAAATGAGAAACTCTATATTCATCATTCTGGTTTTCCTGAGACTAAACTAACTACAGTAGCTGAGCCATTCAGTCCCGTGAAAAACTCTTTTGAAGGGCCTTGATGCTTATGGAGGTGAAGGCCCAAATGGTATTTTCATTGATTTGTTTTATAAAGACCGTAGATTTCCTAGTTTCTTGATTTGTCTGTTATCGGTGAAGTTAGCAAAAAAAAGCTTCATTTTGCAATTGATGGAGAATTGGTAATGTCATTCCATTTGGTAAATCGGTCTTCGCGGTAGCTCTAGCCCTGATAATCACTGCCCAATTTCCTTATCTCCCATATCAACTAAACTTTTATAACTTATTTTGGCAAAATATCTAAATAGGCATACTAAAGGTAATAACCGGTTCCCTAGTTTGTATTTTAGCTTTCCCAAAAGCCTTGGAGTATGCGATACCCTTGTTACAATTTGCAATACTATACAGAGAACCTTTGACTGTGATCAGGTAGTTCGAATGACCGGCGTTGATTTTATTGTTTTCTTTGACTATTAATCAGGAAGCTATTATTTTCAAATTCAAACATTTGGAAGTAAGTGGGCTATTTCTTAACACCATAATTGAATTTTCAAGTAGCTAATTGTAAAAGGTTGCTGTTGACGGGCTCCATGTTGAGTATAGGAATATGATATCTGGTGTTCCTCAGGTATTGTTATTGGCTCATCACTTTTTATAATATATATGCATGATATTTGGTTTGCCCTAAAACAAGCACATTACACATGCAGGGCTGCTACTCTTTTTGCTTAATTCTATCTCCTAAATGTGCTTCTGGTGTCTCTGCCTTCATTGATAGAGATCGAAGGTCAAAGCATGATTGCAAATAGATCAAGGACAGTGGCTCATCATCTACATCTCTACATCGAAAACTGTTCTTTGATTATACACAACTCCTTTAAGATTATAGGTGTGATTCTTGATTGCAGATATACTTTTGAGAACACATTTGGTCGGTTTCTTTGTCGATTGCTTATTTTCATTCTTTGATTTTCAAGTGGCTCCTCTTTATGGGCATCATCTCAATTTATTCTCAATTGAGGTCTGCCGAGAAGCTGTCATCAAGAAATAGATCTCTCTCTCTCTCTCTCTCTCTCTCTCTCTCTCTCTCTCTCTCTCTCTCTCTCTCTCTCTCTCTCTCTCTCTCTCTCTCTCTCTGCTAGATGAGGTAATAACTTCATCACAATATCAAAGATGTAAGGGCTAAGAGATGCTCAATGGTATACACTTATCCTTGCCTCAAATATTTCTCTATTTTTAACAGGGATTCTTACCTGTATGGTTCCAACTGTATACTCATCCTGTACAAATCTAACATACTTCTCAGAAACAGTTCTATCTTTCATACATTTCCACGCTTCTTGCCCTTGTACCTGATAACATGAGTTTTACAAAATGATGAATATCCGGTGTTTAGTTATATTTCTATTTGGTTCTTCTTTTACAGAGCTTCATAGTGGTGCTAAGTTTCATTCCCCAATAATTAGAGCAATCTTACAGAACATCATTCCTTTGTTTATTGGAACCAGCTGTCACTGTATCCAGTATATGTTCTTAGTAATATATCTTATACATCAGGTCCAAAATGTATCAATTGCTTCACTTCCACAGAATCTTCAAACTTTGACTAGTATACCACCAGATCTTACTGACTTTCCCCCATTCATTTTATCCAGTGTCTTCTTCATTTTATCCAGTGTTTTCTTCATTAACTTTATACTGATATTTTGTAATTTGATTAGGGTATTCGTCATTGTATACCATTTTTCTGTTAAAATTGTTTTTTTGACAAAATTATTTTACTCTTTCTTTAATCTATTTGATATATGTTTTATAGGCTTTATTTCAGCCTTTTGCTAATTACCTATAATTTTGGGATCCTTCGATATTTTTAATTTCTCATGCAAGTTGTTCATTTGCTTCTCTCTGTCTTTGGTACACATCTTTGCTTCTTCCTTTTTACTCCTACAAAAAATTTTATTTATTTATGTCATAAGTTATATTTTGTTTTTATCTATAGGTCTTTTTTTTATCCTTATTCCTCCTTGATACTGGGTGGCACCATACCAGATATCATTATCCATAATTCCTTAATGGTTGGAAAAAAGGCCCTGTACTAATTTCATGGTACTGAAAACTAATCCCTTTAATCTCTGTGCGCTATCTCTTCCCAATTCTTAGCGAATCATCTAAAAAATTCTGGCACCTAATAACACTTATAATTCTTATTATATTTCCATTTCCCACTTTAGTCACATATCCTCCACCTCAATAGGAAATCTATTTGGGTCTACTTCTCTCCAGTGCTAAATGTTGAATAGCTTTATATATATATATATATATATATATATATATATATATATATATATATATATATATATATATATATATATATATATATATATATATATATATATATATATATATATAAAGTATTATTGATTACCATGTCAATAGTGGCTGAGACTTTTACTCTTAGTTCTTTTTTTCCTTCATTTCTTTCATATATATTTTCGGGTAAATCCTGAATTAATACATTGACTGCATCCCATGTTCCCCTTCCGATCACCATTTATCTCATTCAAAATGTGTATTCCACAGAACAACATTATCTAAATTTTTCCAAAGGTCTTCCTTTTAACATTGATAAATCCTACTCCATTCACTCATTTATCGACTAAAATTTACGGTAACCTATAATATTGTCAATCATCTTTGTATCTCATCCCCTCCATTTTGTCTATTGTAGGATACACATAAGGTATTAATTCTCCTTCTCTCCACAATATTGGCAACTTTCCTGTTTTGGCCGGCTATGGTTCTAATGTTCAGATTTCTCATTTAGGACTTAGTAGTTTAAACCTCACTGTCGTTGACGTGGTATAAGCTTTGTGCAATTTTAGAGGAGTGGACTGTCAGTCAATGTCCTGGTGCATCGAGGGAATGAGGATACACCTGGGAATTCTGTTCTTGATTGGTAATGGCTACTATTCATGGTTTTCGAAATATCTTTCACCGATACTCTTTCTGCTACCAACCCTTTTAATTTGTTCGAACTTTTGACTGGAATGAAATGTGCTAACTTGTCATGATCTTTGATAAAGAAAAATCTAAAACGTAATTGCAATAATTATAACCCACCCCATCTTCTTTTCAGATCTGTTGATATAAGTGATCATTTCAAAAGCTATGAATCCCTCCTCTTCTATATTCATATAAAAAAAAATCATCAAACGATGGAAAGCATGAATACAATGAATTTCTCCACTTTGCACAAGCTATGGCTTATAACGTTAACTGCTTTGAAAATAACAGATATCTATTCCTATGACTTTGATGCAATTGATTTTTGATTGCGACATAAAGGCAATCATTCCGATTTGCTGAATATAAATGATATAAACAAAAGGAAAATTAATCTATAATTTAATATATCATCAATATTCATTTTATGAATATACGGACAAATAAATGGTAAGCTATATATTATGAAAATTTGCGACGGTTTGATTAATATTTTCCCCAACGGGCTTTTAGATTATTGCTTATTTTTGCATAACGGAAAATATCTAATTTATCTTTACTAAATGGTCATCACTAAAGACTTTTCCGTAATCTGAAGCAGCGCATGAAATTGGAATAGCAGCTCTCACACTTGAGATGCGTACACGAGATAGAAGAATATTCAAAGTATAGTGAAAAAGAAGAAGAAGAAGAAGAAGAAGAAGAAGAAGAAGAAGAAGAAGAAGAAGAAGAAGAAGAAGAAGAAGAAGAAAGTTTTATGAAAACCACAAAAGCTCCCCGTCAGCTTCACCCCCTCGAACTTATTCTGGGCCGACATTCATTTCCGATTGTCCCCTGAGTCATGTTCTCAGAATTTCTTTTTGTGTCTTCTTCGATAACCGATCCCTCGGGAATGTTGGGCAATCGATGCAATTGCCCTAAGCACATTCCTTTGACGGGCATCAATGCTTCGTGATTGGAAGATGGAAGAAAGTCCTATTGTGAGAATACATTGTGGCAAAACAGCTGTTAGTAGAAATGTAATTTTAACAAAATAATAAGTACATCAATTCGCAACGCAAAGGGATGATTAAGCATGTGGAAAGAAAACATCTTCCATTAATAGTTGCTCTACGAATACGGGTAAGAATAGATTTTATAGGATGAGATGTACTTATTTATAGATCAAAATCAAATTATCATTAATAACACACTCATTATGTAAGGGAAAATTTATTAGGAATAGACAAAGAAACCAATTACCAATTTTGAATATAGGTAGATTTAGTAGTAAGATGAAATTGACTCGGGTATAAAGTTGTTAGTCAGATTGTGACAAGTAAACATTTATGCGACAATTAATTACAGAAAAATACATATTACATGATTCAATTTACAATTTTTAATGCTAACCAAATAAAAAAAATCTAAATTCTTCATCAGGTTCGCAAAGATATCTCTCTCTCTCTCTCTCTCTCTCTCTCTCTCTCTCTCTCTCTCTCTCTCATATTTATACAGACAGCACACGAATGCATACGCACTTGCAAACAAACATAAAAACAAACCTACTTAGAGAAGGACGACCTTAGAACATAATAGAAATATTATCAACTGCTTCTAATTCTTATTATAGAAAATCATTAGAAATTACATCATAATTATAAAGGCTATTAACAAAGAATCTAATCTCATACGACAGATAACATAGAAAATCAAAACTATTGATACTAATGTTAGGGGAAAAGCAAAATACAAAAAAAGTAATAAAGATATTAGCTGATAATGAAATACATTCTACTTTACTTGATTTCAGTAGAGGCTTTAACGAAAAGCACTTTCTTTATAAGAATGATTTTTAGGTTTAAATGCTTTATGAATTATTCACCACCTTTAAAAGGAAACACTGTCGACTGAATCTCATAATCATTAAATATTTCATCAATGAATGTCCCAATAACTGTATCAACAGCCTCCCAATTAGCAGTCTATTTTGACGTTTTATTTCCATTTCACAACTAAAATTCCTATCAATCAAGACAAAGTGGGCGAGATAAGCTATGCATTTAACTGTAGGGATTAAAGTTTTCATTAACAATTTTGGCACAAATGGATATATGGTATTATATAATGTAATTCTATAATACTATTATTCAATTGCACAAAAAATTGGCTTAATGAGAAAGTCATTCGAGAATATTGGTGATCAATCCATTCTGAAGAATTACTTCAATTCTTTCATTTTACCTTGTTTCGAGTATTGTTCTCCTTTCTGGTCTTCAGCTGCTGATTGTCATCTCAATTTGTTAAAGAAGAACTTACGGTCTATTAAATTTCTTATTCCAGATTTAGATAACAATCTCAGGCACCGTCGTTCAATTAGTTCATTTTGCAAGTTGCATAAGTTTTATTTATTTATATATATATATATATATATATATATATATATATATATATATATATATATATATATATATATATATATATATATATATATATATATATATATATATATATATATATATATATATATATATATTTTTTTTTTTTTTTTTTTTTGGACCATCCGTTACATCCAGATCTTCCCGGGCAGTTTCATTCTGGTCGTAGTACTAGGTATGCAGTTAATTCTAATTGTCAGGCCTTCTCCATCATAAGGCTCAATACTACATAGTACGCTAGAAGTCTTATTCCAGCTGTGACCAAGTTGTGGAATGATCTTCCTAATCGGGAAGTTGAATCAGTATAACTTCAAAAGTTCAAACTCGAAGCAAATGTTTTTATGTTGAACATTCATATATAACTTCTTGTATATTTTATATATCAAGTATCTGTATTATTGTTGGTAATGTTTTTTAAATGTTTTAATATTCATTACTTCTTATATCGCCTATTTATTATCTTATTTACTTTCCTCACTGGGCTATTTTTCCCTGTTGGAGCCCTTGGGCTTATAGCATCTTGCTTTCCCAAATACCATTGTAGCTTAACTAGTAATAATAATAATATATATATATATATATATATATATATATATATATATATATATATATATATATATATATATATATATATATATATATATATACATATATATAAAAATATACTGTACATATCATCATCATCATCATCATCATCTCCTCCAGAGGGCCTCGGTTCGATTTTGCCAGTCGTTTCTATCTTGCTTTTAATTCCACACTTCTTCATTCATTGTCTCCTACTTCGTGTTTCAGAGGACTAAGCCATGTCGGCCTGGGTCTCCCAACTCTTCTAGTGCCTTGTGGTTCCAAGCTGAACGTTAAGTGAACTAATCTTTCTTGGAGAGTGCAAACAGCAAGATCAAACCACCTTCATATACCCCTCATCATGATCTCATCTACAAATGCCACCCAAGTAATCTCATGTTAATCATGAGGCCCTTGTTTTCAAACTGAAACAGTGGGAGTGGGTGGGTCGTATCTTAGCATTATTATTGATTTTTTAAGTAATAGATCTCAAAGAGTTGTTGTTGATGGGCACCATAGTGAGTATAGGAATGTGATATCCGATGTTCCACAGGGTAGTGTTTTTGGCCCATTACTTTTCATACTATATACACATGACATGTGGTTTGGCCTAGAAAAAAAGCTTGTTGCATATGCAGATGATGCTACTCTTTTTGCATCAATTCCATCACCTGAATGTAGATCTGGATTTGGTGATTTCCTTAATATTTAGCTAAAATTAGTGCATGGTGCAAATTATGGGGTATGAAGTTGAATCCTAACAAAACTCAAAGTATAATTGTGAGTAGGTCAAGGACGGTGGCTCCTCAACATCCGGATCTCAGTATTGATAATGTTTTTTTAAATATGTATGAATCCTTTAAAATTTTAGGTGTGATTCTCGACAGCAAATTTACTTTTGAGAACCGCATTAGGTCTGTGTCTTCTTCAATTGCACAAAAAATAAGCTTATTGAGAAAGTGTTCAAAAGATTTTCGGTGATCAATCCATTCTGAAGAAGTAATTCAATTCTTTCATTTCACCTTGTTTCGAGTATTGTTCTCCTGTCTGGTCTTCAGCTGCTGATTCTCATCTTAATTTGTTGAACAAGAACTTACGGTTTATTAAATTTCTTATTCCAGATGTAGATAACAATCTCTGGCACCGTCGTTCAATTAGTTCATTTTGTATGTTGCATAAGATTTTTTTTTTTGACCATCCGTTACATCGAGATCTTACCGGGTAGTTCCATTCTGGTCGTAATACTAAGTATGCCGTTAATTCTAATAGTCAGGCCTTCTCCATCATAAGGCTCAATACTACATAGTACGCTAGAAGTTTTATTCAAGCTGTGACCAAGTTGTGGATTGATCTTCCTAATCGGGAAGCTGAATCAGTAAAACTTCAAAAGTTCAAACTCGAAGCAAATGTTTTTATGTTGTATAATTTTGTATAATTTTGACCGTCCGTTACATCGAGATCTTACCGGGTAGTTCCATTCTGGTCGTAATACTAAGTATGCCGTTGATTCTATTAGTCAGGCCTTCTCCATCATAAGGCTCAATACTACATAGTACGCTAGAAGTTTTATTCAAGCTGTGACCAAGTTGTGGATTGATCTTCCTAATCGGGAAGCTGAATCAGTAAAATTTCAAAAGTTCAAACTCGAAGAAAATGTTTTTATGTTGATCAGGCTTACATAAGTTCTTTTATATTTTATATATCAAGAATCTCTATTATTGTTCTTAATGTTTTTGAAATATTTTTTTTTCATTACTTCTTATTTCGTCAATTTATTATCTTATTTACTTTCCTCACTGGGCTATTTTTCCCTGTTGGGCCCTTGGGCTTATAGCATCTTGCTTTTCCAAATACGGTTGTAGCTTAGCTAATAATAATAATAGTAATAGTAATAATAATAATAACAATAATAATGATAATAATAATAATAATAATACTTTGTATATATATATATATATATATATATATATATATATATATATATATATATATATATATATATATATATATATATATATATATATATATATATATATATATATATATATATATATATGAGTAAAAATCACAGGAAAACGTGATGCTCAGATGCAGAACCACAGGGAAAATGAAAATACGAAATATACGCTTAAGTCCTGACTAGTTTTGTGATACTTCTTCAGACAACAGATTTATTGAGAGAGGTTTCTTTACATTTTATAGGGAAAGCAAACGAACGATCAAACATATAGAGATTAAGAGAACAATGACACTCCCTTACCAGCTACCTGGGCTTGAGTCAGGTGTTGAGTAGGAGGAGTCCCCAAGCTCATTAGACACCTGCTAAAAAGGGTCATATCTAGTGGCGGGTATATCCTTGTTTTTTTCTTTTTTACTTTCAGTACAGTTTATTTATATGAAAACACGGTAGCCTTATCTATATAAATACATAAGCAAAACATACACAAACATACAAATATATATATATATATATATATATATATATATATATATATATATATATATATATATATATATATATATATATATATATATATATATATATATATACATATATACATATATATACATATACACATACATATATACATATATATACATATACACATACATACATATGCATATATACATTTATATATATATATACAGCATTAATATCATAAACATATAATCATGTATATATCAATACTTATATCTAGCATAACACTATATAGTGCCAATATACTTATGCATACTATATAAAATAATTGTTTCCTTTAATGAATTGTAGCTTAGGTCTAAATATTAATTTCACAACGACGTTAATTATTCACATTACATTCAATTCTACATTAAGTGGTTAATGTTTTTTATATAGCTTACAAATCTCTTTACATATAAAGGCGTCGAGTTTATACATTCCATGACCAATATTCAAGTTGTTTTCAAAGGTTTATTTTATGAAACTGAACTCTATGATGTTATTTGAATGAACCAATTTCTTTGCACCTGACCAATTAATAGGGTGATTTTTATCTCTAACGTGAGCAAAGAGTGCATTATTATCTTAAGCATACCTGACACTTTTCTTATGTGGTTCAATTTTCTTTTCTAGGGCTTTACCAGTTTGACCAATATAGTATTTTTCACAAGCATTGCATGGAATACGATATACACATCCCTTGGTAATGTCAGGAGAATTCTTTATTAAGGCTGTTTTTATTGTATTTTTACTCTTAAATGCTACATTTACATTGAAGTTTTTCAACAGTTGGGGAATTTCTTTAAATGAAATACAATAAGGTAGTACAAGTAAATTTTGTGTTGTAGTTTTTTCTGTTATCATTACCGAAAAAAAGTCTTTTTTGCTGTTCTTAGGGCATCATCTAACACAATTTCAGGATACTTTAGTTTTTTACCTATTGCTCTAATCCCATTTATTTCGTCATCAATATATTCAGGGCTGCAGACTCGAAATGCTCTTAAAAACATAGAAGTAAATACAGATTTCTTAACTTTGTTGCCTTGGTTTGAGTAATAATGGACATATGCCGAGATATTCGTTGGCTTTCTGTATACACTGTACTTGAGACTATTATTACATCTATGTATGCGACATTCCAAAAAAGGTAGGGTACAATTTTTCTCCAGCTCCATTGTGAAATTTATTGATGGTACAAAACTATTCAATCTGAGAAAAAAGTTATCTAAATTTTCATTTCCTAGCCACACACATTATGTCGTCAATATATCGAAACCATTTTACATTATTAGGTATGATGTTATTTAAGATTCTGCTTTCAAAAAATTCCATATATAGATTGCTCAATACTGGGGATAAAGGGTTTCCCATAGCCATACCAAAAGTTTGTGCATAAAATCTCCCATTGAATTCAAATTTACAATCTTTTATACATAGTTTAATTAATTCTATTTAAGTGTGTTTGGAGAATGGTAGATTCAATTGTCTATTATCTAATGTTTCAGATAAAAATTCCAACATGTCATCAATAGGTACTTTTGTGAATAGTGAGACTACATCAAAACTGACAAGCCTACAAGTACTGTTGATCTGTACTTCATTCAGTTTATTAATCCAGTCTATATTATTTTTTATATTTGAATATGAAATGGTGCCAACTAAAGGGTTGAGGATATTCACAAGGTACTTAGATAATTTATATGCTGCTGAACCTACAGCGCTAATTATTGTCCTAGCTGGATAATTTGGCTTATGAGTTTTAATAGTTCCATACATATATGGCAATGTTGGTGATATTGTACAAACCTTTTTTATCAGATCTTCATTCCCTATTAGTAACTCTTTCACTTTTTTGTTGTAACTACTATTCACAAACTCAATTGGATTTTTTCTTAATTCCATGTATGTGTTTTCATCACTCAAGAGGTTTTCCATTTTTTCTATATGATCATTTTTATTCAAGATTACCAGTGCTCCAGATTTATCGGCTTTTATCAGCTTAATATTTCTATCTTGCGTCAATTCGGCAATTGCTCTCTTGAATCTTTTTGGGGCAATTTGGAACCACTGGTTCTTTTCATATTGATGTATATAATACCCTTAATCATATTTACTTCTTCTACAGAAATATCACTGAAATTTTCCAGGTTACACACTCCATTTGTAATTTCTACACTATTCACTGCACTTGATGACATCGAGAAATTTAAACCGTATCCCAAGGCACACTTCACATTTTTATCTAGAATTTTATTTGACAAATTAACCACACATTCTGGATTAACGTTTGTAATTATCTATCTACATATCTATATATATATATATATATATATATATATATATATATATATATATATATATATATATATATATATATATATATATATATATATATATATGTATATATATATATATATATATATATATATATATATATATATATATATATATATATATATATATACATATCATCATCATCATCATCATCTCCTCTGAAGGGCCTCGGTTCGATTATGCCCGTCGTTTCTATATTGAACTTTTAATTCTACACTTCTTCATTCATCGTCTCCTACTTCGTGTTTCATAGGACTAAGACATATAGGTCTGGGTCTCACAACTCTTCTAGTGCCTTGTGGAGCCAAGCTGAACGTTAAGTGAACTAATCTTTCTTGTATACCCCTCATCATGATCTCATTCACAAATGGCACCCAAGTAATCTCATGTTAATCATGCCGCCTTTGTTTTCAAACTGAAACAGTTGTGATTGGGTTGGTCGTTTCTTAGCATTATTATTGATTTTTTAAGTAAGAGATCTGAAAGAGTTGTTGATGATGGGCACCATAGTAAGTATAGGAATGTGATATCCGATGTTCCATGTTCCACAGGGTAGTGTTCTTGACTCATTACTTTTCATACTATATACACATGACATATGGTTTGGCCTAGAAAACAAGTTTGTTGCATATGCAGATGATGCTACTCTTTTTGCATCAATTCCATCCCCTGAATGTAGATCTGGGGTTGGTGAAGCTCTTAATTGAGATTTGGCTAAAATTAGTGCATGGTGCAAATTATGGGCTATGAAGTTGAATCCTAACAAAACTCAAAGTATGATTATGAGTAGGACAAGGACGGTGGCTCCTCAACATCCGGATCTCAGTATTGATAATGTTTCTTCAAATTTGTATGACTCTTTTAAAATTTTAGGTGTGATTCTCGACAGTAAATTTACTTTTGAGAAACGCATTAGGTCTGTGTATTCTTCAATTGCACAAAGAATTGGCTTATTGAGAAAGTCTTTTAAGATTTACGGTGATCAATCTATTCTGAAGAAGTCTTTTAATTCTTTCATTCTACCTTGCTTTGAGTATTGTTCTCCTGTCTAGTGTTCAGCTGCTGATTCTCATCTCAATTTGTTGGACAGAAACTTACGGTCTATTAAATTTCTTATTCCTGATCTCGATATTAATCTTTGGCACCATCGTTCAATTAGTTCATTATGCATGTTGCATAAGATTTTTCATACCTCCGACCACCTTTACATCCAGATCTCCCTGGAAAATTCTATCCTGTTCGTATTACTAGGCAGGCAGTTAGTTCTAATAGCCAGGCCTTCCCCATTATGAGGCTCAATACTACACAGTATTCTAGAAATTTTATTCCAGCTGTTACCAAGTTGTGGAATGATCTTCCTAATCGGGTAGTTGAATCAGTAGAAATTCAAAAGTTCAAAGTTGGAGCAAATGTTTTTATCCTGACCAGGCTGACCTGAGTCTTTTTTATAGTTTATATATGACATATCTGTTTTTGACGTTGTTAATAGTTTACATAAGACATATCTGTTTTGACGCTGTTACTGTTTTTAGAACGATATATTGTTAATTTGTTCTCATCATTTATTAGTGTCCTTATTTCCTTTCCTCAGTGGGCTATTTGTCCCTGTTGGAGCCTTTGGGCTTATAGCATCCTGCTTTTCCAACTAGTGTTGTAGCTTGGCTAATAATAATAATAATAATAATAATAATAATAATAATAATAATAATAATAATAATAATAATACTCCTGACGGCCATTCAACTGCGAATATCCTTCTGAGGGTTTCGCTCCCAAATCTACTCAATCTATTTGAGATTTTTTCATTGTCTTACCATGACTCATGACCGTATAGTAACACCGATCTCACTATACTGCTATATAGTCTGATTTTCATATGTAAGTTCTGGCGATTTGATTTCCAAATTTTACTCGACCTAGCCATTGTCTGATTTGCTTTTTTCTATCTTTCAATAAACTCTATTTCTAAAGACTCTGTATTGGATAGCATAGTACCTAAATACTTAAATGGTTCTACCTCACTGATCCTTTCTCCTTCCATTGATATATCATCTTCTAATGCATACTCCATTCTCATCGTCTCTGTCTTTCTTCTATCTATCTCCTGCCCAACTTCGCGGGATATTTCATGCATTCTGGTAAGAAAGCACTGCAAATCCTCTGGTGTTCTGCTAACAAGAAAAGCATGATCAGCATACTCTAGGTCTGCTAAATTATAATCACTAATCCAGTCTAATCACCATCTCCGACTGTTCTACGCATTACTTAATCCACGATGAGGAAAAAAAAAACTAGGTGACCACACATTCCCTTGGAGTACTCAGCCGTTCACGGGACGGTCATTTAATAAGACTTCATTAACATCAACTTTGCATTTACTACGCTCATTAACAAACTTAATAATTTTTGCATATTTAAGAAAATTCCATAATAATGCTTGACTTTCCTCAAAATTGGCTAGTGCACACTATCAAAAGCTTTTCCATAGTTCACAGATGCCATTCAAAGGAGATTTCTATATTCTACGCATAGTCATACAATGTGTCTCAAAATGAAAATTTGGTTAGGGTAACTTCTACCTTTTTTAAATCCTGCATGTTCTTCTCTCAGCCTTTCATCAATCATTCTCTCCAGTCCCTTAAGAATAAGCATGCTATATATTATATAACAACTGATGTAAGTGTTATGACTTATTTATTGCAATCAGTCAGGTCTCCTTTTTATGCTATTTTCACCAATACTCCTAACTCCCATTCATCAGGGTTGGCCTCTTCATGCCACGTTCTACAAAATAATCTTGTTAGTAGTCTGGGAGTCACTTCATTTTCCTGCTATTATCATCTCAGCAGTAATTCCATCGTCTCCCAGGGCTTTCCATCTCTTGAGTTCTTTTAGGATAGCTTCGACTTCAAACACACTGAATTCATTCATGGGCATATCAAGGTCTTCCTCAGCTTCAGGTATATAAATCAAATTATTCCCTTCATATCTCCAATTCATAACCTTACTAAAGTGTTCCATCTAACGTTGTCTTTCTTCCTCTTCTTTTGCTAAAACAGAGTCATCTCTCTTTTTAAAGGGTAGATGCGTATTTCTTTGCCCCAGTCTATGAGCAATTCTTACACCATCGGCTTTTGTGTCTAAATATTCACTCGAGTTATTCCTGGCTTTTCTTTTGACCTCACTGACAATACTGAAGTATCATTTGATATCCATTGCT
>NC_090760.1:49945248-49947748 GCF_036898095.1 Palaemon carinicauda | reverse complement strand
GCGAAAGAATCCATTTAATCCTCGCTTGCCATGAATACAGCACATCTTGATTATATATACAAAACATAATAAACAGAGGAGCAAGACTGATATAAAGTGTCCCACCTAGAGAAAGGATCACCCATCTACTAATCGATTTACACTGGCTGCCGATTAAAGCGAAAATTGAATTTAAAATATGTACAATAACCCACCAGTTTCTCAGAACTGGGGGTCCAAAATATTTAAGAGAATTGCTTCATATTGCGCAGCCAACAAATCGCGTCGACACGAGAATAGTTACAGATACCTTCAAACTGTTGGAACATAGATTTATGTCTACTTTAGTCTCCAGAGCCTTGAAATATGAGCCCCGAGACTATATAACAAGCTCCCATTGAAGACATTAAGGCTTTCAAGAGGAAACTGAAGACCTTATTTCATGAGTCCTTTGACAATGATAATTTAACAGTAAATGAACAATACACGATATGAAAGGTTAAATACTCTGAACGAACAAGGTAAAACGACAGTGGAAGTCCTGCAGAGGGCGGGGTTCCCCTGCTGTATGGGACCGGAAAAGCAGCCGTCAAAGTAAAGTAAGTAAAGTAAGTATAAATTAATAAGTTTCAGTGCAAGGGAATCCTTTACAACTGCCCTGGCAGAAACTACAAGATGTGTTGAGAGGCATAATAGGCCAGTTGTGACTGAACAGGATGGTGTAAGTTTAAGTAACTATTGATCCAAAAAGATTTGAAAGCCTTTTGAATCCAAGTCGAGGTAGCTTACAGTCCAAAGTCTATAAGAAACCGTCCCTATTTAACTTGATTAGGGGTGGGGAACTCTTATCAAAGATATAATTCCCAACCTAGCGTCCCACTACTGAAATAATCAATACTGATCGATGGTCGTAGAAATATCAAGGGTACAAGCAGATAATAAGCAGTAAGAAAGTAGGAGCTGGTTGTATCTCAAAAGAGTGAAGCAGGAAGCAAGAAATGCTGTAAGTGATCGTGTGGTACATACTACAAAATTTCATTTTACAAGCACAAAATGGGAAAGACATGTACAATATATAACAAACACTTGCTCAACATAGAAAGAAAGTTCCTTTTAAAGATTATCATTACCTCTAATAGACTATCTCAACATCACCATATCTGAAAATAAGCACGGCTCAGAACCTGAGTATCACATCCACTCAGTATACTAACGTCCATTGGTCTCTGCTGACATCATCACCATCTGCTCAGATCTGCCCTACATTAAGAATCCTACGATGCTCACCAAATCAAGTTTCCATATATAGTCATGCTTTAAATTTGTTAACAAAGGCAAATAAAATAAGATACACCTCTGCGTCTGAAAGGGATGATATGAATAAATGAAACCGAGCAAAAAAAAAAAAAAAAAAAAAACATAACGGGACTAATTTAATTATGACTGACAACTGAATATTTGCATGCCATATTATTCACAAATAAAGACTGATCATAAATACATGCTTATTATTGAACAGGTCATTCATTTCTATTTTGTAGACGTTGCCCCATCACTGGTAAGCTTATAGCATTTTTTCTAAGGCATTTTAGGAATCTTAGACATTAAAGCAAATGAAAAACAATGGTTGCTATAAAAGGATTGGGGGGGGGGGGTTGAAAGGGGTCATCGTAGCCCATAGGCTATTAGCAATATAATGGAAATTTTAATATTCAGAACTATTTTCAGCTGAGAAATATGCTGTAAGTAAAGTAAAGGAGCCCACCCAAATCAAATATAGATAAGACGAACAGAAGCTGAATATGCATATGGACTTGATGGTAGTGGTAAATACAATTTATTGCGAAAAATCTTTAATGTTTCTCTTCGGCTAACACATTATGCCGCAGATATAAATTATTACACAAATGGGAAACCCATTATTACTTCATGTTTTTCATGACAGCACTATGAATTATCACTGAGTAACAGCTGCTAAAATCGGTATTCTCTTTTGATTGATGATTATTGAACGGGATATTCTCTTCGCAAAAAAAAGTAGTGGCGGTTGTCAACAAGTTATGTCAGCACATATTTTTTTCTTTTTGTAGTGCCCTGTCATCGACTTAGCTTAGAAACGAGCAAAAGAGTTTATAGTTTTCAAATACATTTCATATTTCTAAATATTCTTCAAAAATTTTCTAAGTTTAAACACTAATAAATAATAACTTATCACTACCTTTTTTATTTTTATTACTGTTTATTTATTTATTTATTTATTTATTTTTTCACTTTTCCTCATCGTCTATTTCCAAAAGAAAATCTTTATTTTCGATGACAAAAGAAAAAGCCTCCGTGAAATCTTATCACCATGAAAATGCCTTGTTCGTGTTTGCTTTTACTCCCCTCTATCGACTGATATATCAAGGTAATAATGTCAAATAAATCACCATTATGTTATTAGTATCAAGCGTAAGTAAAGAACTTGCAATATAATTGTTCCCACTGGGAATTAAGAACAAGTTATACGAAAACACATTAA
>NC_090760.1:49902748-49937748 GCF_036898095.1 Palaemon carinicauda | reverse complement strand
TATATATATATATATATATATATATATATATATATATTTATATATATATATATATATATATATATATATATATATATATATATATATATATATATATATATAAATATATATATATAATATATATATATATATATATATATATATATATATATATATATATATATATATATATATATATATATATATATATATATATATATAATATGATTGCGGATTTGTGTGTATGGAAGTGGAAATATCACCATTTGAGTTGGAGTGATAACAATAGCAAAGGATTTCCATACAAGGCTATACAATAGTGTTATTGGAAATAATTTTGGTAATAATGAATCAATTGTGCCAATACTAAACTCAACTGAGCTTTACAAAAGAATTTTGCAAGAATGCTCTTTACTCACACATTATAAAACTATATTTTTTTTTTTTACTAAATCACCAAATTGGAGACATAAATGAACTGAAAAACTACTGCCCAATAAGTTCACTCTCCGTATTATGTAAAATATTTACAAATATCATATTAGGCCAAATAGAAACACTGCAAGACTTTAATCAATCAAGGGAGATGGCAGGTTTGAGGATTGGGTATTCAACAAGAGACCAGATCAATGTAATTAACTAGCTAATGGAGAAATTAACAGATTATAACAAACCAATATTTATAGCCTTTATCAACTAAGACAAAGCTTTTAGTTCTGTTAAAAGTTCAGCATTAAAGACCTTGTAACTGGCAATTCAAGAATAGATATTGATAATGCATAATAAATTATTTTTAAGGATGAAATCTAATACCAAATTCTCCTCTTTACGATACCAAACAATGATAAAAGTTTTCCAATAATGTTCCTCATTTTGTCGTTCTTCAGTTCATGCTACAAACAAAAATAATGTTTATGGAATCATTCCAATTAAATTGAACACTTAAATAACCTTTTTACAATGTCACACAATTAAACTTCAAAGCAAACGCCATCATTCGTTACTTTTTTTTCTTTTTTTTTTTTAGCATTCAAGGTAACAAGAAAATTATAAACAATTCATCATTGAGAAAACAAATTGTTAAAGTGATTGCAGTAGAGGTTTAAGATCTTTATCAATCAGATTAGAATATAACGCAAATGTAACTGCTGATTTACTGGAAACCAAATAAAAGAGGCAAATCCTTGTGTTTGTCTCTTGGAATATTTCAGAAAAATCAATGCAAAATGGAAACAAATACACTGATTTAATATTATCCACGCGTTTGTGCAGAATTCTTTTTGATTAGGATGACCTGAACCACACAATTTCACTGATTATTAGAATCGTTTGCTCAGCTACTTCTGATTAAGATTTTGGCAATTGGTTCCCCCTGCTCAGAAAATCCAGAGTTACGGTTGACTTCGTATATATATCTTAAAAGTAAGTTTTATATGTTTTAATATATATATATATATATATATATATATATATATATATATATATATATATATATATATATATATATATATATATATATATATATATATATATATACATATATATATATATATATATATATATATATATATATATATATATATATATATATATATAATATATATATATATATCCATGCAGTCTTTTGTAACTCGCTATCTGAATATTTATGGCTAACCCATCAACTACTGGACCTGCAGTACTTCTACCAACATCAAACATGTTTTGGTTGCGATTTTCATTTGAGAGTTTTAATAGTTTATATTGGTGAATATTCTTTATTCTTAAGTCCAATATTTGCTTTTTCAGCCTATATTTTGAACTGCCTATAATCATCATACTCATGATGTTTCATGGCAATAAATGTTTCTATCCTAATACCCAGATCCCTCTGAATTCATGGTCGTATAAATATAGCCGACGCAAACATTCCACTATTTTTGCCGGTAGATTTCTGGTGGTTGCATTTGTGAATTCTTTAATCCGCTTTCAAAATATGCATGTTTTTGGACCAGTCCATGGGAAGGAAAAATCACAAAAGTTACCCACATATGGAATAATGATCTATATTTCATTCAGTGCTTAGCTTGATAAGTAAATTAGTAACGTGAATTGCAGAATTCTGGTTTTCCGAATTTTTATAGCAGTCTTAAATCCAGTTACTAGATGTGATTAGGTGTTACTGAAATACAGATACTATTATCATTTCATTTACCAAATATAAAACTTACAAATGCATAGATACTATATAAATTGTATACAATAAAATTGTAGAAGACAGATTTGCCTTAGCAAAAATATTATGTCCCAAAAATACATATAAACAAGCAAACAAATTCCAACTAATAACATAACAATACCACTGCAACTCTAATTAATATAATAAAATCTTATAGCAATCTGGGATATCATATATTTACAAAGATCTATTGGGTTTCCTTCATTCAACAAGTTTAGAGTAATCAGGATTCGGATATTTTGCACGATTGTGTATACTAAGAGGACAATATAATAGTACACCCAGCAACAAAAGCGTTGTCACCTGGCCAGACCAGACTTGGAGAGATCATGCCCTTCTTGCTCTCAAAGATGGCCGGCGTTAAACAACCGAGACATCGTTATGATGGTTCGAATGTGAGGAGGAGGGAAAATTCCGATATCACTAAAAGAAATGCGATGATGAATGAAATATGTATGAAAAAAGAAAGAACTTTTTAATTCCTTTAAGAAATGTAATCTAATATTATTTCGGAACTAATATATCAAAAGATTTCATCAAAACTTTTTATTTGAATTTTCATATCCTATTTCCATACAAAATTTCCTTGAATACTATGGGAACTGACTATTTATATTACTATTCATAACACAGAAATATCCTTCGTTTGCATTTTCTTGAACAATTGCTCTCTCTCTCTCTCTCTCTCTCTCTCTCTCTCTCTCTCTCTCTCTCTCTCTCTCTCTCTCTCTCTCTCTCTCTCTCTCTCCCACATACATACACACTGTACGTATTATATGCAGGATCTAATAATGTATCGTTTCAAATAGCACCTATTGGGTCACCTATCATAAATAAGTGGCCTTTGTTCAAAATTTCGAAGGTAATGAGGTTTAAAGGTTTAGTTGTTGATTTCACTGTTTTCCTTTCATTTCGATCATGAGCCACGTAGCTCGGTGTGGTTGCGTTCAGCTTTTGTGACGGGCTACTTAACTCCGGCCTTTTTAGAGAAAATAGTATTATTTGCTATATCAATTTAATTAGTTTAAGGTTGGATATTTAAAATGCACCATCAGTTAACATAATTCATATTGTTTCAGAAGTGATTGGTGAAAATAACATATGTGAAATGACAGGCAATGAAAGTGTTCATTGCTGTATTATTATAGTGATGTTGTGTTATATATGGTGTAGGGTATAAAAGATTATACTATCAATACATTGTTTACTCAAATTTTCTGATTCTGCGTCAATAACCTTAGATGTCAGGATGACAGAAAACTCCTGATCAATCAGTCAAATTATCTGGGCAAGTCACTCAATTCCAAACGAACCCCTTTCCCTGGTGACTATTGCTCACTGCTCAAAGGTCCGAGTCCAGCTGACTTCACCCAAAGGAAATATTTCCTTAGCGTTAGCTCTTTGTATTATTACGATTTTTGTTGTTGTTTCATGACCTGATGTCCAACACCTTATAGGTGTTCCCCCGGCAAGCTCTTCAAAAAATCCATTACTCTCGATATCTGTTCAATCAGTCTTTTGCATACTTACGTTTTTATTCATTGTTTTGAAATAATTGTAAACACCTGGAAAGGCAACTGTATGAAATATTGTCATCTTAGTATTTTTTTTTTTATTTACTAAAAACTTCCATCAGAAGGATCTCATCGTAACTGTGACACCTTTAAACATCAAACATGTGGGGATGGGGGTAAAAGGATATAAACCAGGGATGGGTGTAGAAGGATATAACCAGGTGCGGGTTAAAGATGATGATGGAGAGGTGGTAATTGGGTAATCTTAATGTATGGCTTGACGAGGTTTGCTTATTATCATTTAGAAAGTGATGATGATGGTGGTAACAACCTTATTGATAACATATAATATCAATGATTCCAATTCGCAGTGGAAACAGGCATATATCGATCTAACATTGTTTTTAGGTGGTCACTGAACATCTTCGGAGCATGAGATCTTCACCCAAAAGAAATACAAATCCAACACCAGCTTGCAAAGTAGTTAGCGGTCTTGTGTGAACCTTGAACACATCCAAATAATATAGAATATTGGATACAAATAATATATATATATATATATATATATATATATATATATATATATATATATATATATATATATATATATATATATATATATATACACACACACACGCACACACACACACACCACACACCACACACACAAAAAAAAAGAATATATATATATATATATATATATATATATATATATATATATATATATATATATATATATATATATATATATCTAAAAGATATTTTAGTCCATCCACAGAGACTACATTTGCTCTCTGGAAGAGCGATTTAGTTTAAGCATTTAGAAAGCTCCTATCTAACTTATTCCTGAACGAGAGAGAGAGAGAGAGAGAGAGAGAGAGAGAGAGAGAGAGAGAGAGAGAGAGAGAGAGAGAGAGAGAGAGAGAGAGCATGTGCTAGGAATAATGGTAACAAAGGATATATCATTCTGACGTATTTCAATTGGAATAGTCAGTTCTTACTGTATTCAAGGATGTTCCATATGGAAATGTAATAAGGAATTCAAATATATCGGTGTGATTATATTTTTCGATAACTATTCTCGAAAACGGGTGCATTTCTTTAAAAAAATAAGAGATGAGACCTCTCTATCTCTTTCATATATATATATATATATATATATATATATATATATATATATATATATATATATATATATATATATATATATATATATATATATATATGTATATATATCATTAATCCTCACACTTCTTTGACTAATATCGGTAATTTCCCTCCTCCTCAAGTTCTAACCAACCTAACGATGTCTTGATTGTTTAAATGTTAGGCCACCTTTCAGGGCAAGAAGGGCATGATCTCCCCAAGTCGGGTCTGGCCAGGCGACACCAGGTTTGTTGCTGTGTTTACATGTTCCTCATCCTGTACCTGATTTTCCATACATACACAAATACTAACTCACCACGGATGCTACTCCACATTACTAATTAAAATTTCAAACTATGTGACATCTGTGTTATCCTTGTTTAAGCTTGTCTCTTGTAATCAGGAATATACATTTCTCCTTTATACACTCTGTGGTGAAATAGTCCTAAGTTATGTTTTTACCTATACTGTATGTAACATACTTCTTTGCATTTAAAGGTAGGTATCTTATTAATGATCGAATATTTCCTAATGACTGTCTGCTATTCTCACTAAAAGCTGTAACCTAGTGTAATGTGACTCCTATATATATTAGATACAAAATGAAATGGTTCCTCCAAAGCCACATTATCTAATTTAGATGTTAAGAAATTTTTCCTTCGTTTCACAAATTTTTATTGTACATTGTATTTAGAGGTACTGATACATTGTTTCTAACAGCAAGTAGTATTCATACTTGTTTACTGTGAGTCTTTTCTATACCTCCAACATTTGGCGTCAACCAACTTTCAAAACTGTGTATCAGGGAAGACATCACAGCTGCATGAGAAACTTTCATCCTATAGCAAAAGGGCACAGTTGTGTTTACAGCACAAAATATGGAAATCTTGTTAACTATCGAAGATGACGACTGATCATGTACATCAAGTATAGATTTCATTTTTGAATCATCTAAAAACCAAATCCTCAGATACAAATACTGAGAGCAATACTCAACTTACCAAACAGGATTGACTCTTTATCATAAATAACGAAATATTTAGTCTTTGATGAGTTAACCCCCATGCCATACTCTTTACCATAGTCCAATAATACTTCAAACTTTTTCATACACATTTCGTCCATCAGAAGCAAGGCATGTAATCCTCCTAGAAAACCACCAGTTCCTATTCTTTCTTTGATCATCGTTATCATTTTATCTATATAAATTACAAATAACAAACATCTCGTTGGTGCCCATTGTCACACTCCAACTGATGAATCCTCATTTGCAGACTTTATTTTTTTTTTTTGTACATTTGTACACAACCTGGATTGCCTAAAGCATGAGTTTACAGCACCCTATCGAATTCAAATGCTCTAGCATCTTTCTTCGAGGTACTTTATCATATGCCTTACTGTAGTCCAAAAACCACACATACAACTTCTTTTTCTTGTATTGGACCAAATTAATTAATAAACACAAAGCCAGTATTTTCTCAACACATCCACTTCCCTTTCTCGCCCCTGCCTGGCCCTTATCAATGGAACACAATAGTGATAATCTATTCATTAGCTGCATATGATATATTTTGACACGTGTATTCATAATACAAATTCCCCGATAATTGCTACAGTCAAATATATTTCCTTTTTTGAACAATGTTATCAGTTTATTACGATACCAATACAAAGGATAACATATAGACAGGAATATGTAGTTGAAAATGGTAAGAAAGAACAGTTTCTATGAAATAGGCAAGGCTGCAAATAACTCACGACAAATCCCAATAAAACCTGTATTTTTCTTCAAATTCACCACTACACTTTCTAATTCTCTAGTTGTAAAGGGATCATCCAAAATCGGAATATAGGGTACACCACTAACGTCAAAGTTTTCTACACTTTGGATAACATTAGGGTTCAATAATTCCTCAAAATAAGCTTTAGACTGGGCATCGTATGGGCCGTCATCACTTTGATCTGAAACATTCCCCTTCCAATCTATGGCAAAACAAATAACCTTCGAGTCATCATGGCTGAACAAGCGTTTTCACCGAGGGTAGCTTTGGTCCCATTCAAACTGATTATTTTCAGATGTATTATTCGTGGATCTTGCAACATCATTTATAAAGTTAGAGTAGTCGATTAGTAATTTTGAAACATCTTCAATTTGGTCATCGTCAATTTCCCGAGGACTATGTTCATAATGAATTTAAAGTTCTCTAAATTTACTGACTGATATGTTGGACCCCTTCAAATTATCTAACTCATTATTGAACTAACATAAGAAACTCACAAATTAGAAGCTCTCTCTAACAATAAACTTGTTGAAAATTCCCAAAAAGTACTACATTCTAAAAAAAAGTTAAAGGTGTATGATCAGATCCCTGAACATTGTGGGTCATCTCAACACCTTGTACATTCATTATCATTTTACTGCTCAATAAACATAAGTCTACTTTTGAGACCCATTTCAACCCTTGCATATAAGATAAGTTACCCCCCAAATTGCTTATAATTCACAACAAGGTGATTACATATTACGAAGTCATTGCTCCTGCATAAGTTTACTAGCTGTTTACCATTGTTATTTAGAACAAAATCTTTTATCCCCACATATGTATAAGGAAGATCTTCAGAGTTCATTAAAGTAGGCATTGAAACACGGCCATTAAAATCCCCAAGAACTAGAACCTTAGAAGAACTACAAATATTAGCATTAAATGAGCCGAACAAAGTTGGTTCACAACATGAATCCTCGGGGGATATATATACACCCTTTAACATCCACCCAGGGTAACATGTCAATCTTAACTAAATTTTACCCTCTGTACCCATATGAATATTATATACATATTCCACAAGGGATGATTTCACAAACAATGCTATTCCGCCTCTTCTGTCGTTAGACCTGGAGGGGTTGGGGTATAACCTGGAACACCAAATTTGCGACCAGATTTTATTTCCAATAACCAAATTATTTGATAATCAAGAATATATGGCAAATCCTCTCTTCCTGCCATTTACCTTTAATTCCACAAACATTCCATGAACACAAACTAATGCTTTCAAAACAGAAATTTGCTTTTGTATTACCTACAAAAAAATTGGTGCAAATCTATCAATGATTACTCTGTCCCGTTAAAGCACTCATTCCTTAGCATCATACTTCATAATAATGCCCTGGTTCTCTGGTCTCTCTCTCTCTTCCTTTTCCTGTCTCTGAAGTCTAACAACTTCCTTTCTTACAGCAGAATGAGTGTCACTATTTTTATAGATGCTAAAAAATGTAGGTCCGGCTGCTTTCAGGTATTTGGCTATAACAAGCATTTCTTCTTTATCCACTCTCCACCACTAGAAGAATTGGTCTCTTTTTGCTTGCACTGGCTTGTCCTAGCTTCTTGAGAATCCAGTCATTTACATTGTGCCTCATGGTAACCAGATTGGTTCAGCAATGTTTTTATATTAGTGGATAATTTTGAATGCTTCATCCAACCTCGCAGTCAACTGCATCCCCTCATGTTTTACTTGTTTGCTATCCTTTTTTTTCAGATTCCTTATTTCCTCCAATACATTTGTCAAAATTATCTTATAATAATGTTAATTTGCGTTGCATTATGTTATACGGTGTAGCAGACTAGATGTGGTCCAAGAATCGCAAGAAAAACTCAATAAAAGTAGTACAAATTAAATTAACATAGAATGTATAAAGATATAAAAATAAATGACTTTAAAGGATATGAACAAACTACCCTAGCGATAGAAAAGTAAATAGAATAAGTAAATAGGAATTGATGGATTGTTAGAGAATGGAGAGTAAAGAAACAAGTATTTAATGCAATAATGCAATAAAAACTGTTGACCCTATAAAAAATAAAGGGGAAATCAATGTTTAAAAAAAAAAAAAATAAAAAAAATAAAAACACGGTGGATGGATAGTAATTACAATATTTTGGAGGGGCAAACAAAACAAACAAACAAAAATACAAAGAATAGAAAAAAGATATGTTCCGAATAAAAAAAAAAAGAGAGGATGAAGTGTATCGAATTCAAACGCTGAAATGGATACATTCCTTAGGGGATAATGATTCATTTTGTATGAGGAATTTATTGCACACAATTGCTAGCTCTATCTCTTTGGGCCAGCCAGTTGAATAAAATAAATGGTTGTACGTAGAAAAATTATACAAAGTGGTAATGAGTATTATTGTCTTCATAACAGTGTACTTATTAATATGTTAATTTTACTCCTCTCTACCGTTCATGATTTGGACAACCTTTTAAAAAATAGCTTTATTTTTTTTCTGGGAATATCTGACTTTAGAATCAATTTTGCAGAAAATTTCTCCATACATAATTCACATAAAAATTTCTACAAAGCACTCTTATTAAATTCTGTCATACCCTGCATCCCTTTGGTGCCAAAGGTGCTAAAGTGTTCTTTTTTTTTATTTATACATTAGAGTGCCCCAATATCACGTGGTAGTTTTTCTTTCGTCCAATATTGACATTTTTTTAAAAGTTCTTAAGCCAAATGTTGCCTTTCTTTTGTTTCACTAATAAGATTAGAGAGAGTTTAGCTATTAGTGATACCAAAATGTGGAAAATGTCTTCATTGAGAAAATGCTCCATTTATGATGGACAGTTTCAGAGAAAGGTGTAAAGACACAAATAGACTATATCATTAAGTAGAAAGATGGAAAACATTCTAGTTAGAAAGACTGAAATGATTCAGATTTAGATTTTGATTATGATTTTTTTTTTCTATATCGAAAAAAGCATCATTTGATTTATCAATAGAAGCAAAGCAAAAAACAGTCAAGACATCATTAATCTTTGCATCATAAGGACCTCTTCATGTTAAAGACTATTTTGAAAGCGGGTGAAAGGAGAAATGAGTGGATTAAAACCGTATATGATCACGTATGTAATGCAATTCTTTTAGTTGCTTTTGAGAAAAAATATTATTCAGCCAGCATAGAAAAATATACCGTGCATATGCTGTTATGAGACGTGGTCGTCCCAAACATTATGCAGTTTATGAGGTAATAACTGGAAAAAACCGAGAGAACTGCAAATTTTGAAGGATATGAGGGAGAGCTACCTAAATCTTAACTGGCAGAGAGATATGGACAAGACGTTGTTATATCTGATAAGCAAAAACAAAAAACCAGTGGTGTGATTCTATAACACAGGGAACAAGATTCTGACTAATGCTTGGTATGAAAACCGTAAAGGTTTTGAGAAAGAAGAGTCGCTTCTGATTATGAACACAGCCACCAAAATAATTGCTGAAGATTTTAGGTCACCAGTGTATGAACTAATCGGTATTTCACACCCAAAAAAATTTCTTAACCAGCTTGGATTCACCTATTTCTGATACCCTTCACTGAGTCCACTGTTTTATCAAGATTATTCGCTTAAAGAAAAAGGAAATCAATGAAAACGGGATAGAAAGTGCACAACTATTTCAAATGGTATCCTAATAGCAGCAAGACCATACACTTTCATATGTCCTCTACAAATAGGTCTCGCTGCTTATCTACTGAGTGTGCTCTCAACCTTTGCATTATGTACAACCATACTTCACATCAAGCAATCACTAGATTGCAGATGATCCCTTTTGTAACCTCTGTAGGACAAATTTAGCAAGTATCAGTCCAATTTTCACAAGAATATCAGTGTTTGAATAACCATCGGCTGACCCTTCGAAGAATGGTGAAGTGTTAAGTTTTTTCATTTTTCATACATACGGCCTGATAGATGTGAAACCATATGTGATTCAAGATATCAGTACTTTTCCCAATTTCTGGATAAAATCAAATTTATATGTTCGATTTTGTTCCTTACTTACTTATCACCAAGTGAAGGAATGTTGGGAAATGACTTGTCCCCTTCACAATGGGGTTAGACTTGGACCACAAAAGGAGTGGTACTAATCACTACAGGTAACGTATTCCTCCAGACCTGTAAAGTATTATATCATGTAAAGGCCTCGAAGGTTACATAACTAACACCTACGGCTGTAGAAAGGAAAGCCTGATATAACTTGTGATATGTGTTTTCACAAGGGGCCAGCGTGTTCAAAGGCTGATGTCGTTAATTATGAAGATTACTTTGATGATCTTAGAGATGCCATATTAGAAAACTTTCTAATGCTAGAGTGAAAGAACTCATAACAATATTGAATGAAGTGTTTTATACAGCCTTTTATGTAAATTGCTTTATATGACTATCTCTCGAAAGTGAGCCTAAAGTGAGATATCTAGAAAAATTTTTTTTTTTTACCATATTTTCAAGATATCGGCCAAAGCTGGACTGTAGATGGTCTTTTCATGAAGACACTTAGGCTCGCTCTACACGGTAGATCTTTTCCGTACAGAAATATTTCCAGTCATTAGCAGGCATGTCTTCCCACAAAAAGATTTTCTTTGAGCAGCCTCGTAGTTTCTATAAGGCTCTACTCTGCAACCGTGCGGGTCACCAGTAAACTTTGGTAGTAAGTCCCCTCCACTCGGAAATTTCTCCGAGCGGACAGCTTGTGAAGGGCCTCATTGACCTTTATTGAAAACTAATTCTCGCGGACATAACCGTGTGGCATCAATACGCTTATGTAAAGTGAGTCTAAAACTTTTTTCAGCTTCTGATTTTCTCCATGACTCAATCACGTACTGATTGTCCTACTTCTAATAAGCCAAATAATTTCAAGAGAGCTTGCTTACATTGCCCCCCTAAAATTTTACTCTTAGTAGAATTTGCCAAAAACCTGTTTCACTCATCTTTCTTTATAAGTAAACTTTTTTAGATCCCCTGATAACATACAAACATACATACATTTTGTTACGAGCTTCGGAGCAGTTCATAACGCCCCTCTAGTCAGGATCGAGTGTCACATTTAGCATAAACGTATCTTATGTGTAATGAAGCTATACTGTTCAGTAGCATCTTTATTACTGGAAAGGAGGAAAGACACTTCACTGGATGCTATGCATTCTGTAAAATGTGTACTGTAATAAATTAACCGCTACATGTATTGAAAGTGATATTGCAATAGATTTCTTTACCAGAAGGTGTTTCAACTTTAATTATAAGCATTGCAGCATATATCACAAAGTATTATATCCTGTATAAATTACACCAAAGATAGAATATAATTCTTCTTATTTTGTACTGCATATGTTTCGACGGAAATTGAATGGGAAATTCGGAAGTAATAAACAAATCCCATTCCAGGTGTGTACCCATCTTGGGAGTTTCTTCACTCAAATTACACCAAAGGCGAGTTGCAGAAATATTGCAGTAAACTAAACTTGGGAGGAATATCGACTTCCAAAGAGAAGCTAATAGACAAAATTCTGTTACATTACTCGTCAGTAAATGGACTGCCATCATCGTCTTATACATCGTCCACTGAAAACAGCCATACTTCAGGAAATGCAGACACAAATCTAACTGAACTTATCAAAAAAATTGATAAATTCGTGAGAGATATGATTGACAATTTTTACGTTGGTCAATAACAATTTAGAAGAATTATAGAGATAAGAAAAAGACAGTTAAATTAGTAATTGACGCTAGTCGTAAAGAACATTACAACAATGAATTTGAAAAAAATATAAATGATATCTCAGCTACATGGAAAACTGCCAAAAAGATGTTCTCAAAAGTCACTAATAATGATCTTGAGTTAATTGAAAACAGCGAGGATATATTAACCAAAGCAGAAAATTTTAACGAATTTTTTTCTGATGTAGGAAAAAGGACATTTGAAAAATCTCAAGGGGATTTGGCAAATAATGATATCCTGTTGCAAGATATCAATCACTTGGATAATTCTAATGACAATTTACCTGTTTTTAGACCAACACCTGTTAATTGCGAGACTGTGATTTTAACTATTAAAAATATGAAAGAGACCAATGCTTGTGGACCAGATGGAATCTCTCTCCGTTTTATAAAAGATTCATTATTCATAACAGCTTTTTATATTACGATCATCGTTAATACATCAATAGTAACTAATGTATATCCTGAAAAGTGGAAAATTCCGTATGTAGTCCCTGTCTACAAAAGTGGAGATAAAGATTTAGTGGGTAATTACAGGCCTATCTCATCGCTGCCTGTCCTGTAAAAAATTCTAGAAAAAATAGTTGCTAAACAATTAACCTCATATTTAGAATTATATAAGCTTCTTTCCAAAGCTCAACACGATTTTACACCAAAATTATCTACTGAGACTGCATTACTCCAGATATCTGATAAAATATACAACAATATGGAAAATAAGATTTCTCTACTTTTGGTTCTGGACCTATCAAAAGCTTTTGATAGTGTTAGTCATGAGATTTTACTCAGAAAATGTGAGATGTTGAATATTGATATAACCTGGTTTCGAAGTTATCTCGGCAACCGCCATCAAATTGTTAAAATAAAAAATACTCTTTCTTCCACCAAACTAGTATCATTTGGAGTTCCACAAGGTTCAATTTTGGGACAAATTTTATTCATTATATTCGTTAATGACCTAGTTAATTACCTGCCCCACTGCTTTGTGGTTCAATATGCTGATGATATGCAAATTCTCATTGAAGTGATAGTAACGATGTGGAAGCTATAGTGGAACGAGCTAACAACATATTTTTTGGGCTCAAGCCATGTCGTCGGGATGGAAGTTCCTTAAAGTAGCTTCTTAAGGGATATTTGTACTGCAGTGATATTCCCAGAGAATTTAACCTTTAAGTATCCAGAATTCTAACTCCTGGCGCGAATATCCTTAAAATTTCTCCAAAGGATATCGCATAATATCAACGGACGCATTCTCGATACGCCTCCATAGCAATCTGCACCCCAAACAGCGTTTTGGCTTCGAGGAGGATGTGGCAAAAGGGAGCCGTCCAAAGGCTCTCCCCGCTTTCGTAATACTATTGGGAATACAACAGCGCCATTCCAACGACGGCGGACAATCCTTTTTTTGTAGCGATCTCGCTCGGTGATATTTCCTGGTGATCTAACTTTTCGATCGTTTTACAGGATTATTATTATGCTTTCTCCATCTTCTTCCGTCTCTGGAAAGTTGAGTATCGGGTCTTTACTATGAGTATATTTTAGCTCCTGTTTCACAATGAAATTAGAGTATTTTATTGTGTTTATGAGCTAGGCCAGTTACTGTAGGCGGCATGGCGCCGTCGTTCGTTTGTCAAGTGGTATTTAGATAGCAGAACAACTTCCAGTTTTTAATAGCTGTATTTAATCATTTTAATTATTTAGCTATTTAGGCAATTATTCTTGTAAAGTTTCTATAACGTGTTTAATTTTTGTTTACCCCTTTTCTCTGTCGATCGTATAGTTAGAGTTTCGGTGATTTAGGTAACCGAGATCTCGTATAGCCTAGGTAACCTTACCTAGACGTTTTACTATACGTTCAGACTTTCCCGGTTACCCTCATGTATTGTTTTTATTCAGCGGAGACTGATACCTCCTAGAATGTTATGAAACATTACACGTCTCTTCGGAGACTTAAGGGTAATCTCTTTCCCTCTGAGTGTAACCTCAGGCTACAACCCTAATAGCCGTGCCTCGAATTTTATTCAGACATGGTTAACTTAGGGTTTATCCTGCCTCTTCCCTTAACCGTTGGTTGTGGTATACCATCAGGTTTTGGGATTTAGTCAGAATCTCAGAGTATTTAGTCTTATGTCGGCGACCTGCCGGAAGGGCGAATGGGTTGTAGGATACTATCATTCCCCTGCCGGCCAGGTGGCCGACAGTGGAGGTTAGCTCTCATTAGCCGCACTTGAAGTTATGGTAGGATACCATCTTCTTCTTGCGACTAAATGACTAGTCCTATGCCAGAGTTCTCTAGGCTGAAGAGTAATTTTCTTTAGCCTAGGATACGTGGCACTGGAACTCTGTTTCTTCTTTGTTGAGAGGAGGCGGTAGTGCCGCCATCCCCTTAACTATGTCGGCAATCTCTGGGATGGAGAACTGAATCTCTCCTGTTCCCTGGGATTCTGCCGATACCGAAACATAGTTTCTTTTATAGGTGGTAGGACTGATAATATTTGCCAGTTCCTTTCACACTCGTTACAGGACCCTGTTCCCTACCCCTGTCCACTTTTGATGTTCTTTCTTTAGGCAGGCATCTTGCAACCTTACCTTTGCTGGTAGGTTGCCAGAGCCAGCCAGACTCCCTCTCTAGTCAAATCTTTGGCTGACGGCAGAGCATACTGCCGCCAACCACATCATCTGGCGGCAAATGCCGGACTATCCGGCAACTGCAGGCCCAGCCAGCAGCCAAGATGGCTGCCGGCGACCATGATGGCCGTGAGAGGGAAGTCCCTTCTGTTCCCAAGGTTCTTCAGTACTTCCTTGGACTGCTGCCACAGGTCCTGTTGCCTGGGTACTGCCGGCCAGGCCGGCACAGATAGTGCTTACTCAGTTGGCAGCACGCCGCCTGTACTGGTACTGCTGGATTTGCCGGCCGGCAGTGTATCGGCGGTACCTTGTCGGCAATAGTACTGTAGCAGCATGGAAGCCTGAATGGTACATTCTCCCCTTCTATTAGAACCTTCTTTCTGCAAAAAGGCAGTCAAATTGGACTTTTACATCCTTAATTACTGTATACATTCACAGTAAGGAGTAGCCTTTTTTCTATGCTATCTCTCTCTCTCTCTCTAGCTAGCATGCCAGGTATGCCGGCAAGACCTAGCTATGCCGGCAACATGCCGGCTGAACTACTGTATATTTTATGCAGGTAGCCAGCATATCTGCATTATAGAATATACTGCAGATAGATAACTACTATATAGTTTATACTAGTAGTTATTTCCAATACATTTTGGATATCCAACACAGGCATTTGCTGAGCCCAATCCTATCTTGAATGAATATGATTTCTTTAATATCCTGATTAGAAATCAGTATTAGGATTACCCTAAAATATTAAACACTTCAAGGCAGGAGTAATACACTCCTAACCCTTAGAGGGTGGAGCCTTTTTCCTTGAGTCTCCCTGATCAGGAAACTCTATATTTTAATTTAGAAGGAAGACTATAGCGAATAGGCTGAGTGGGATATACAAATATATGTCTTTATTTTCCTAGTCCAGATGGCTTCATACTAGATGGACCATACTGTCATATGCTACTATGAAGGCAGCATAATGACTAGACTACAATACATGATGTACAGTAGCCAGTAAATTGCAATATAGACTTACTGCAATTAGATAACTACAGTACAACGATACAGTAGTATTTTTTGACATACCTCGGGTACCCTTGTATGAGCATTCTGCTGGTACCGTTCATATATTGAATGAATAGTTTTCTTCAATATTCTGATCGAAAATCAGTCATTCTGACCCCAGAGTATTAACATTATTTTGGGACAGTGATTTGATACTTCTCTACCCCATTGGGTAAGAGTCCTTCTACTTAGAGTTACTCTATAGAGAAATCTCAATGTAGGTAATACTGAGGGGAGGCAACAGCATTTTCTCACAGGGGTACACAAGTATGTATCTCCTACTATCCCTTTATAGCTTACTATCTTAAGCTACTCTATTGTAAAGAACATTTGCATGTTGATTGTCAAGGAGATAATTCATTGTATACTCATTCGGCTTTCTTTCCTTTACAGGAGGAACACCAGATACCTTGTGCTGCAGTCCTCTGCAAGGCCAAGAGTAAGTGTTTTTACGGTCATAATACTTGCTGGTTTTATGCCCCCTGCAATATTATTTCGGGATCCCTACACTTTTGGAACCCACAGGTTTGTAATATATGTCGGACATTAATGTGCGAAGGTTTTGAAAATCCCAAGTCTACAGAGACTATGGATACAGCTCAATATAAATTACGCAACTGGGTGAGAGGCTTTCAAAAGATCTCTCCGGGACCTTTCCTACCTAATGACGGGATGCATAGGCTACTATTTCCGGAAGCAAGTGAGGAAACAGTAGTGCCTCAGGAGCTAACTACATCCCCTGACGGCCAGAAAACCTTTGGGATTAAGGGCAAGAAATGCCCAAAGGTAGAAGAGGAAAATGTTTCGTCGGAATTTCCTCTACCTGTTCCGGCTTTAGAGCCATCAAAGTCGACATCTTCGTCTTCTACCCCAAATTTGGATAATGTGGTACAATTATGTATCCAACTGAAGAATCAAATAGAGAGCTTTCCTAGACAAAACGAAAAACAGGAAGTAAAACACAAGATAGCTCCTCGTAAAGTTTCTCTTGTTGCTTCCCAGGGGTCAGTCAAATGACCCATGAATCAAGACCTACCAACAGGCTCCATAACCAATCCCTGGAGGTTCGCGGAGCAGATGCCGATTTTAAATGGCAATCTCTGCATCTCAGAGAAAATAGGTGCTGTTCCTTTGGACAAAATTCAATTTTGGCCAAGCTTTGATGCTTTCCCTAATTGTTGGGTTCGACTGAAGTACGAACCAAAGTCAAGAAAAGGAACGGAACAAAAGGAGGTCTTGATTGTTGACCATGATATGGCACAGACTATCCTTTCAGGTAGTCTAAGAAAGGTGGGTTATTCAGAGTCCAAGGTATTCTCACTGAATAACGGACACCCTTCCTTTCCTGTTCCTACTTCACTCTCATTCCCCTTTATGGGGAAGGCATTTACTTCTGTTGCCAAAGCGGTAGAGGCGGGTAAGCCATGTCCCACACTTGATGAGTGCAAGCCTTTGTCACCAGCTTTTCCCGGACAGGAAGAGGATTGGAAGGAAATCTATTTGACATTTTCAGTAGGAAAATTAGACAAGGACGTCGCAAGTCGACAATTCAAGGTATGTCTCCCTAATTTGTCTGAGTGGCTCTTGTGTAATGAACAGGAGTCAGAGGAGAGATTTGCGACATCCCTCTCTCTACGAAACTACAGGGAGTAATATTCAACCTACGAGAGTACCCTAGACATGCACATGGTCATAGCCAAAATGCATCTGGCTATCTTGGTGAAGGACCTTTAGGCCTTATGAAGGCTAGGAGAGCATGTAGCGAGTTTGTGTTCGCTGATGCAACAGTAAAACACGAAACAAGGAAGCTAATATCTTCCAACATCTGGAGTAAAGATCTATTTCCACACGATGTCAGTAAGGAAGTAATTAAGAATGCCACTATGGAGAACATAAGGCTTCTCCAAAAATGGGGCATTCCTTCAAAGAGAAAATCTTCTGTGGTTGTGGGTCCCCAACCTGAAAAGAAGATTGGAAATGCTGGAAATATCCGGCCTGCTCAACAAAATCCCACTATTCCAGTGACCACGATGCTACAGGCAGATGGTAAAAAATCTAAGCTTGTGACTACTCGAAACATAAAGACGCTTCAGCTAGGAGGAACTTTCCCTCAGGATCGCAGGACCTTCGATCCTTCGGTCCAAAGCTTATTCAAGATGAGTCATTGATGGGAAACAGAAATGTTCCTACCACCATTTCCTTACCTTCTCCTACAGGTGAAAACCCTCCTGGAGGAGTATACCTGAGAGCTATAGAGCATACAGGTAGTAAGAAAACTTTAGCTCATCGAATTCCAGGGAAGGCTGCTTCGTGTTCACGAGAAGGACTCAAGATATCAATGAGCCAGTCCAAACTTGTCGCCACTCAACAAGTTCATAAAAAACAGCAAGTTCTGAGTGTTAATCCTTCTGAACATATGGACCTTGTTCCAATTAAGGGTGTTCGTAGTCTTGTCAGACCTGAAAGGTGTCCTTCAGAACCTTCTAGTCAACCACCCACCCTTCCTCTTATCTAGAATTCATGTTACAGAGAGTAACATTCATCCTAAGGAAGATATGTGTCGGACTCACAGTTCTAAGTATCTTCAAAGGATTGACGAACTTAGTCACGTCAAATTCAAGCCTAGAAATAGTTCAGGTATTATTATACCTGATCAAGAGACTGGAGTGGGCAAAACCCGAAGTGTCCGGCCAATGTGCATTCAAGAGATGACCCGGTTCCTGGGACATCACGGATGCAATATAGGCTTCTAGAAGTCTCGAGTTTCTCCAGCTCAGGGGTTTCGATGTTTAAAAACCATCGAAGCCCTCAGTCACATCAACTCTCCTCTCCTTTGGAAATATAAAAGGAGCTCGTGAGGTCTGTCAAGAGACTCAGGTATTCAGTCAGAACACCAAAACGCCAACAGGAAAAAGCGCTAAACTTTCCCCAGTTCGCTATAGTGACAGACCTGGTGCTAAGGGCACACCGGAAAGATGCGTTAAGAACTTGGAGAAAACACGCATCAAACGCTTGAAGAGATAAAAAAAGACTGAGATCGGTCCCTCTTTAATCGCTTCTCTAACAGAAATTAGAGCACGAAAGTCCCAAGACTCTGCTGGTTCTTTCATGGGTGGGGAAGCTCCCTCCACACAGATCAGGCTCCCTACGACTGATCTGGGACACCGAAACGATAATAAGACGTCACATACGAACGTCTCATTCAGTCTTGGTGAGGTTATCCATCCCTCTTTTAAAGGGACGGCACCTACCAGCAGTTCATTCACAACTGATCTACGATATGACGGTGGATACTCTATTTTGATACAAACCGATAGAGTTGGAATGGTCCATGGGCGCAGACATATTCCCTGCCAGATGGGAACAAGTTCCAGAACTGCAATTCGACCTCTTCATCATGAGCGTCTTCAAAAAACCACCTCGCTATATAGCACCATATGAGGATCTTCTAGTGGGGCTGATAGACTAGATGAGGCTGGTCCTAGCTCTGACCCTAGGTATATTTCCGACGTCTGGCACCGGAACGTCAGACGTCGGGCACCGGAACGATTGGCAGCCAAAAACAGACGTTCGCCGAAATGGAGGAAATGGGCCTTTGCAAAAAGGCCTCCAGACCATGGTCGTCACCCTTACACATCGTTCTGAAGAAAGACGGCTCCCTCCGTCCGTGTGGGGATTACAGGCGCCTGAACATGCAAACAGAACCGGATCACTACCCCCTCCCAAACATTGCCGACGTGACCTCCTACATGCACAAAGCAAAGGTTTTCTCTACGCTCGATATCCTGAAGGGGTATTATCAGGTGCCTATGAACCCAGAAGACCTCCCCAAGACCGCCATCCCCACTCCGTTTGGTACATACACCTTCAATTACTCCTGTTTTGGCCTTCATAATGCTGGGGCCACGTTTCAACGTCTCATGGATGGCTTCTTAGGGGACCTCCCTTTCTGTGTATGTTATGTGGACGACATACTTGTGTTCTCCTCTTCAAAAGAGGAACACCTCCGTCACTGCGCATCGTGCTCGACCCTCTGCAACAAAACGGCCTTGTAGTCCGGTACGACAAGTGTACCTTTTGCGCTAACGAAGTGTCATTCTTAGGGCACCGCATCAGTCCTGAAGGTGTCCACCCCCTCGCTGAGAAGGTAGCAGCCGTTCAGAACTTCCCCGTGCCCTCGACCGTCAAAGCTCTGCAGGAATTTTTGGGTATGATAACCTATTATCACCCTTTTCTGCCAGCCAATGCCGCCACTCTTGCTCCCCTCTACGCCTCCCTCAAGGGCAAGCCGAAGGACCTGAAGTGGGGTTCCCTTCAAGAAGCAGCCTTCTGCAATGCAAAGAAGGCCCTATCAACTGCTGCGGCTCTCACTATTCCTATCCCACACGCCCCTCTCCTTCTCTCCACCGATGTCAGCGACATCGCTATTGCTGCAGTACTCGAGCAGGTGGTCAAAGGCTCACCCCGCCCATTGGCCTTCTTCAGCAGAAAACTGTCCAAGGCAGAATCGGGTTATTCTACCTTCGATCGAGAATTGCTGGTGGTGCACTTGGCTGTCCGTCACTTTCGCCATTTCTTAGAAGGTACGCCCTTCGTCATTCGCAAAAACCACATGCCTCTGGTGCACGCCTTCACTCGACAGTCTGAAGCCAGGTCCGCCCGTCAACGCCGACATTTCTCCGCCGTGGCTGAATACAATTGCACTCTCCAATACGTCCCTGGGAAAATGAATCCCGTTGCCAATGCCCTGTCAAGAAACACATTGGCTGCCGTTCAACTGGGATTGGATTACAACGCCCTGGCTGAAGCCTAAAGACAGGATCCAGAGTATCAAGCTTGTAGGACATCCTGCACGTCCCTTCGCTGGGAAGACTTTACCCTCGAAGACTCCAACACCACCCTCCTCTGTGACGTCAGTACTGGTAGACCGCGACCTTGGATTCCTGCTCCCATGCGCCGATAGGTGTTTGATTTCATTCACGGCCTTTCATATCCCTCGTGCTGTTCTACTGCACAGCTAATGAAGGCAAATTTCATTTAGCACAGCATTTCTAAGGATACTAAGGATTGGGTCCGCGCCTGTACTTCTTGCCAAACTTCCAATGTACATCGACACACGGATTCAGGAGTGGGCACCTTTCCTCAACCTATGCGTCGTTTCGCACACATTCACGTCAACGTTGTAGGCCCCCTACCCACATCACAAGGACATCATTACCTGTCTGCCGTCATCGACCGCTCCACTCATTGGCCTGAAGCCATTCCCATGGAAACTGCAACGTCCACCTCATGTACATCTGCCTTACTCTCTGGATGGATTTCAAGATTCGGTATCCCTAAGCACATTACTTTTGACAGGGGAACCACTTTCACCTATCAATTGTGAACGTCATTAGCGAATCTCCTGGGCATCACCCTACATCAGACAACGGCCTACAACTCCGCTGCCAATGGGATGGTTGAACGTTTTCATCGCACCCTCAAAGCAGCTTTGATGTCCCACTGCAAGGATTGCAACTGGTTTACTCAGCTTCCCTGGATCCTCCTGGGACTAAGAACCCCTCCTAAGTACGCCCTCGACGTCTCGGCAGCTGAAATGGTGTATGGCGACCCGTTCGTCGTCCCTGCCGAATTTTTTCCTTCTACAACCTCCTCCAATGATATTCAGCACACACGTCACGTCGTGGGAAAATTTACTA
Source organism: Palaemon carinicauda (assembly GCF_036898095.1). Taxonomy (NCBI): domain Eukaryota; kingdom Metazoa; phylum Arthropoda; class Malacostraca; order Decapoda; family Palaemonidae; genus Palaemon; species Palaemon carinicauda. Next base: position 49,915,963 of record NC_090760.1, on the reverse strand, counting down.
CGTGCTGCCAGACTTACAAGCCCCCAGCGAAGCATCACATACCAAAGGACTTGCACTCTGCAACGCATATCTTCCTGCGCAACAACACCAGCAAGCCACCACAAACGACCCCTTACACGGGCTCTTTCCTTGTGATCCGACGCAGTCTGAAAGCATTCCTCCTAAACATTCGGGGCAAAGAAGACTGGGTCTCCATTGATCGTCTAAAACCTGCTTATCTTCTACCAAATGACCCACCTACAGTTCGCCTCTCTAGATCAGGGGACCCTATTTAACATGTTAAGTATGTAATTTTTAGAGGGGGAGCCATGTACCAACCGTGTGTCACACAATTGTACATAATTCCTTTTGCATATATTATGCTTGTATCTTCGCTCTTCCCTCGCACTAAAACGAACATGAAAATTCATGACTGGGTTTTCCTCTGTAATATTGTCTGTCTTGTGAATTTGTTATGTCCTGTTGCCTTGAGGTTTTGTATCCAAAGGGCATGGAGTAGGTTCACCACATGAGGAGAGCCATCTGCGGCAGGTTGAAGGTGAGCGATACTGGTCATTTCCCTGGGGGCAAGCGAAGCCCTTTGGTCCCCCAATGGTTGTTGCGAGAGCTGAAAAAGCTTTGCTATACGGGCGGCTGTCGACGGCGAGTACTGCTGCAGAAGGTATGTTTTGAGGGCGTCATACGCTATTGGGGTGTTTCCTTGTTCACAAAGCCAGTCAGATATATCTGGGAAGGTGTCCTCAGTTATCGCTGCGAGAACATAATCCGCTTTGGTGGTTGAGCAAGTCACGCCCCTGATACAAAAGTGGACTTCAGCGCGTTGAAACCAAGCAAACGCTTCTCCGCTGGCGAACGGTGAAAGTTTCAATGGGGCAGCCACGGCGCCAACTGCTGTAGTAGAGTCCGTCTCCGTCATAGTACCAACGATGGAGGGGCGAGGGAGGTGGGGGTGGAAGGCAGCGGGAGCGAGTCGACTTCCGGGGTCACCAATGTGACGGCGCCGAGTAAGGCTGTGAACTCAAAGGCAGGTTGGAAATGACTGAGTTATGTTATTTTGGAACACTCCTTATATACAAAACCTCAAGGCAACATAACAAGTTCACAAGACAGACAATATTACAGAGGAAAAACCAGACATGAATTTTCATGTTCGTTTTAGTGTGAGGGAAGAGCGAAGATACAAGCATAATATATACAAAAGGAATTATGTACAATTGTGTGAAACACGGTTGGTACAATTAAAACCTATGAAAAGAAGCAAAACAGGTAGGGAACATAGCCTCACATTTGATTTAATAATAGATGGAAGATATTTTATAGCTGTAAAACAAGGGAGATTGCTCTTCTAGTGAATAATAAGCTTTTGGAGATCTAATAAGTTTATAAAGAATGGGAAATATAAAAATCAAAGGTATTACCTCGAAATTGCAAGACCTTTTAGGTAGAAAAATATAAAATGTAAACAAAAAACCAAACTACGTGTAATTATAAGAGAATTCCCCAACATTATTGAATGTAGTACTATTAAACATTTTATGAAGGAAATTAGTTCGGATGTTGTCTAGCCAGTCTCCATTAGGTCTGCGATACAATCAAGAAAACGTCGAGAGATCGTCAACATCTTGTTCCTGTTGGACTGGGATATGTCAAAAAGATAGAACTTCTTGAAGCAAACCGATATAGCTTTTGCTATAATTTATAACGAAAGGTGAAAATGAAAACTATTTTCACGGTTTAGTTTTATAATTGATATTTTGTATAAATCTGAGATGTTTGAAGCTATGGTGTGAAATATAGCCGAGTTTTATTAGAAACCATTTAAGCAACCTTAGACTGAGTAACTCACTGCAAGAATAAATAAATAGAGCATACGAAGTGTCATCACGAAAATTGGTAGACTGTGTGAAAAAAGAAATAATTGCATGTGTCACGATGTAGACAGGTAGTTCCCCGAAACATACAATTATTCAAATGGGATTGCTACCCACACGCAATATATATGTATATATATATATATATATATATATATAGATATATATGTATGTATATATATATATATATATATACATATATATATATATATATATATACGTATATATATACATATATATATATATATATATATATTTATATATATATATATATATATATGTATATATACGTATATATATATATATATACGTATGTATATATATATATATATATATATACATAATTGTTATATGTTGTACTGTATGTTAAAACAGTAGGACTCGAGTAAAAACACTGAAATGTAACGTAAATGTGAACGAGATCTTATCGGTATTTAATGAACAATGAATAAGATATAATTCATACGATTAATTAAAGACCTTCACATTACAATTAAAAGATAATTCAATTCTAGTTTAACATAGATATAAAAACGAATCTTGAACATAGGAAATATGATTAATTGGAAATAAAAAAAAAAATGTTAGATAGTCCAATCAAGTACTTTAACTTTTTCGACGATTAACACAATATTAAGAGTGTTTGTAAAAAGGATAAATAATAGTGAAAAGGAGGGATGAAAATTAAACGTCTTACTGAATTAGAATCCAAGCAAAATCAATAACTCCATAGCATGCGATTGTGGAGATATAGTCAAAATATGCTACTATTATGTGATTTTTTTGGCAAAATATAAAAAAAAGTTTGGTTCTCTCTCTCTCTCTCTCTCTCTCTCTCTCTCTCTCTCTCTCATACGCGAACATATGTAAAAATTCAGAATTACCTTAAAAGACTGAAGGTTATGAACTGGAAGAATATTTTCTATTCAAATAACAATTATAGCTATTGGTACATGTACATATAATCCAGATATTGCTATCTCAGTTTGATATCCACTTTTTATGATACCAGATTTATGAGAAAACATATATAACATTTATATAAAAAAACTAGTTATTTTTACTCTTTTCTTGCTCAAGATAATGATAAAGCTTTTCATTAATATTGACACAATAGTAAGATACTTATCATTTTACTTCTGTACCCTCTTTTAGAACGTGACTTCTATGATATTCATAAGCTTTATCTAAATGTCCGGTCATAGCAAAGCATTGCAAGTGATTAGGAATATCATCAAAAAGGAGATTTAAAATCATTAAACATTGCCATCAATGAATTTCCCAATCAACAAATAAATGGTCATTCCTTTAGCAATCCAATTCAAAAGAGTTTCGGTGTTAAAAATCAAACGTAATCAAGAATCATTGGGCGTGAATAATTTATGCATTGGAATAACATTTTAATAGTTTAAAAAATATTTACAAATCTTCCTTTTTATCAAATTCGAAACGATATTTTATTTATTCCTGTATACATTAAAGAGCAACGTTATAAAAAATCAGATTTGTTTCGAAAATGTTTAGTAAATCAAATGTCAATCTTTGAAAAAAAAAAAAAAAAAAAAAAATTCTGATGGCTACTTCCTGGATACTCATCTTCGAATATATCTTGAGATTGCCGAAGTTTTCAAGTTGATCGCTTTATCCGTAATGAAATCAAATATGCTTCTTCAACCTCTTTTTCGGGTTTCCATCAAAGATGCATGAATCTGTAATCAGTAAATAAAGAAATATTCTTATGCACAAGGCTGAAAATAATCTTTATCCTTTTCTATTTGTTGGTTAGAATTAGAAAATTATAATCTAAACTCACAAAATATACTTGAATATTTTAAAAAAGTGTTTTAATTATTTCATTCTATTTTGTTTGACTAATGTTTTCCTGTCTAGTCTTCAGCTGCTAATTTTCATCTTAATTTGTTGGAAAAAAACTTACGGTCTATTAAATTTCTTATTCCTGACCTAGATATTAATCTTTGGCACCGTCGTTCAATTAGTTTATTATGCGTGTTGAATAAGATTTTTCATAACTCTGACCATCCTTTAAATTCACATCTCACTGGAAAATTCCATCCTGTTCATAATATTAGGCAGGCTGCTAATTCTAATAGCCATCATAAGGCTAAATACTACACAGTATTCTAGAAGTTTTATTCCAGCTGTGACCAAGTTGTTTAATGATCTTCCTAATCGCGTGGTTAAATCAGTAGAACTTCAAAAGTTCAAAGTTGCAGCAAATATTTTTGTTTATGTTGAACAGGCTGACATAAGTCTTTTTATAGTTTATATATGACATATATGTTTTGACGTTGTTACTGTTTTTAGAATGATTTATTGTTAATATGTTTTCATAATTTATTTATTTCCTCACTTGGCTATTTTCCCTATTGGAGCTCTTGGGCTTATAGCATCCTGCTTTTCCAACTAGGGATGTAGCTTGGCTAATAATAATAATAATAATAATAATAAAAATAATAATAATAATAATACAATCTAGTCACTTTTTTATGTATGTGTGTATAAATATGGACAAAAGGACTTCTGACGACGTAAATGAGTGCGTCTTCGGTGGCTTGCAAGACATGCATTAAGGTACCACGGTAGCAGTATTGACAGATGATATCATCTCCACACAGCTACTGGTCAAAGTAATTTATTACTTCTATTCGGGAAGCCCGAAATGATCAAGGACGACAATTTCACAAAGATGATATAATGCTAAAATGGAATGTTATTCATTATTCAATATAACTGATATTTGAAGAAAACCCCAGTGAAACTGGATGTTATAGTAAATCGAACACAATGTAAATAAAGAAGTCATTGTTTCTCTTAGGTTAACAGACTTTCACACCCCGCCAGCATAGTCATACGATATCAAGAAAATAGACAAACCTTTATCATATGACATTGTAATGTCAACATTACCAGCAACCATTGGAGAACTTTATTTGTATTGTTATTTTCTTTTGATCGATTGTTATAGCAACAGATATTTACCTCACAGAAAATCAGTGGCGGTATTTAGCAATTCAGGATGTATTCCGTACTTTGATTGACATGTTTGACACACGTTCCAATTTGGATTAGTGAACTTTAGATGTGAACCGATTAGGACTATTTTAGCTCGCGTTCTTTAGATATTATGACTGTTATTTTGTGAATTCCCTCTCTCTCTCTCTCTCTCTCTCTCTCTCTCTCTCTCTCTCTCTCATATACATATACACATACACGAACATATTTAAATTTCAGAATTACCCTAAGAGACTGGAGGTTGTGAACTAGAAGCACACTTTTGATTCAAACAACAATTATAGCTATATATATATATATATATATATGTGTGTGTGTGTGTGTGTGTGTGTGGGTGTGTGTGGGTGCATACACACACACACACACACACACACATATATATATATATATATATATACATATATATATATGTATATATATATATATATATATGTATTTATATATATATATATATATATATATATAAATATATAATCCAAATATGACTACCTTACTCTGATATCCTCTTTTTATGATACCAGATATTTGGGGTAAACATATATAAAATTTTTAATAAAAAATATTAGAAATAAATCAGTTATTTTTACTCTTTTGATGCATTATATAATGAGAAAGCTTTTCATTTGCTATCATTAATGACACCAGACTAAGGTACTTATCATTTTACTTCCATACCCTCTTTTAGAACGTGACTTCTCAGATAATGATAAACTTTTGTCAAAATATGTGTTCATAGCAAAGCATTGCAAGTGATTAGGAATATCATTAAAAAGAAAATCTAAAACCACTAAACATTGTCATCAATGATTTTCCAAATCAACAAATAAATGGTCATTCCATTAGCAATCCAATTCAAAATAGTTTCGCTGTTAAAAATGATGCGTAATCAAGAGTCATTGGGCGTGAATAGTTTATGCATTGGAATAACATTATGAGAGTTTAGTTTGAAAAAAATATTTACAAATATTCTTTTTTATCAAATTCGAAACGATATTTTATTGCTTCCTGTATACATTGAAGAGCAACGTTAGAGAAAAATCAGATTTGTTTCGAAATTGTTTAGTAAATCAAATGTCAATCTTTGAAAAAAAAATTTCTGATGGCTACTTCCTGGAAACTCATCTTCGAATATATCTTGAGATTGCCGAAGTTTTCGAGCTGATCGCTTTTTCCGGAATGAAATCAAGTACGTTTCTTCAACCTCTTTTTTAGGCCTCTATCAAAGAGGCATGAATATGTAATCAGTAAAAAAAAAGAAATGATTTTATGCACAAAGCTAAAAATAACCTTTATTATATGATATTTTAATGTCAACACTACCAATAACCATTGAAGAAATTTATTTTATTGCTATTTTCATTTGATCGATGGTTATTGCAATAGATATTTACCTCACAGGAAATTGGTGGCGCAGTTTAACCATTCATGATGCATTCCGTACTTTGATTGACATGATTGACACACGATCCAGTTTGGATTAGTGAACTATAGATGTGAACTGATTATGACGTTTTCAGCCTGTAATTTTGGTTATCATGCATGTGATTTTATTAATTTCTCTCTCTCTCTCTCTCTCTCTCTCTCTCTCTCTCTCTCTCTCTCTCTCCACTCTTTAATCAAGGCATATTCACTCTAGTTCCAACTGCATTATTATACACATGTCATGTATGCCATTTTCCATAAATCATTTCCATAACTTAGGCAAAGACATTTTTCAATGTTATTAACCTGAGCAACCAACATTCATTATATTGAAAGCGAACAATTTGCTGATATGCTGAAAAATAATTAAATTTCTTGTGTTATTATATTGATGATATTCGGTGTTGGTTCATATGTAAAATATACGTTAAGGTTATTACAAGTGATCATTTTCTTAACAATAAAAGATCTCCAAAATAGGAAATGGAAAATTGATGAATTCCTTGTAATATGCCTTTTTCAGAAAAAAAAAGGTTTACCAAAATTGCTGTTGGTTAAAAGTGACAAATGACAAATTTCAAATTGGCAACTGCGGCTATAACAGAATCTATTCTTATAATATCTGATGATATATGCGATTTCTTTCCTTTTTTTTATATGGTTTGGGAGGAAAATCATATAATAGTTTATCTCTTATTATATTTTACCAGTCATTTATGAAATAATCCAATATGGCTTCCACTTTTCACTTTTGGTTTTCAAAGACTATACATTTCTAGGAGTGTTAAACTCTCAATTACGTAGGTATGCATGGTAATCAGATAAATATGAAGACCATTTGTAACAGAAGTGTAAGATTTATGTACATAAACATAGTTTATCAGATGCCTTCAACATCTGTAAGGCTATCAGCAATAGAACACGTAGGTCCTTTGCTATTCCCAACAGCAAGTTACGGTTAAGTAAATTTCGTCCTGCATGACCAAGGTCTTTGATCACCGTTTCTTATACAATTGTATTTGATTATTTTTCAGAAGTGATGATGGTATAACAGCTTGATCCATTGATTGTGGTTTCAGAAAATATCCACTTCAAGTGTCACAAACAACTCACCCAAATTCTGTGGCATCCATGATATTTTAATCCCATGCCGGTTCTTGCTGGTAGACGCGTCTGAAATGGTATCATGCTGCCTCCATAGTTGGTAAAAGACGTTCAGGTGGTATATAGCTTGAACTTGTAGCCACCTTCTTACTGAGTCTCGCAGCTCATTCAACGTCCCAGTCACTGCCTGGTATATATGTCCGTAAATGATAACTAGAGCTTGTTATCCTATATCCTAGATTTCTTCATATGTTTTGTGAGACATGGCAAAATGATTTCCATAACCTTATAGTGATGACCACTTTTTAAGAGCCAGTACTTTTCCAATGCCGTGTAGCCTAGACGTTGTATCACATTCAATTAATGCATGAATGATCAGAAGCTAATGTGCAAGGTCTGTTCCAATGTTTTTCTGTTGAATACTGATGCAGATGACCTTTGATGTCTTCTGCAAATATGTCTTCTAATGACCTTCTTGGGAATAATGATGAAGTAGAGGCTCGAAGAAGGTTACAGGCTAACTGTACAATATTACAATCGGCCTCTGCTGAGCTATGGTATGTATAACATGTTCTTTATCCATCTCTGTTCCAAGAGATTGATGAAAGTGTTACTTATTTCAGTTATTCGCAAGGAATGATTTATTGTTCATTTTCATTTACATCTTAAGCCCTATTCTCCTCTGATTGGCTTCATCCTTGGTCAGTAGACCACTTTCACATCCATCAAATACAAACCAGAGTGTTTGCAAAATGATTGATTACTTACTGGATACATAGATTGGTGAGATAATAATATCACATAGACATTAGCCATGAGAGTCGTTGTAGCAGTACATACCCATCGACTTCATATATAGACAGCAGATATTTCTTCAGTTATGCATGCTGGTTCTTTCTTAAAAAGAATGTTCTCGGTATCCGATTGGTTCTTTCTTAAAAAGAACTTTCTCGGTATCCGATTTGTCAGCTTGTCGCACCAATAAGTTCTGATCAAATGGTGATGCTAGATATAAACACATACTTGAACAGAGTCTGGATTTCTATTGTACCGATACCTACAACAAGACGCCTCTAGTGAAACTATTTGGAGTTGATTTCCATTTTCTCACCATCAACATTTAAATAAACTGAGAATGTAAATGTGAATACTTGACCTTCTTTTTTTTCTTTTTGTAAACTTGAAATACGATAATGGCTTTCCTAGACCATATAATTTGGACAACTATTACTTCTGACAAGTCTACATACAGTAGACAGACTTGTCTGCCTACTAAACTAGTTGACAAGCTAAAGAGTTCTGTTCTGTTTGTTATCTTGATGAAGTAGTCAAGGATTGATTCGAAATCCTTGGTAACAGGCTAAACTCTTGATTGCTTTCAATCTTTGTGAAATTGGTCTGTCGTGTCACTTGGTTGATATTTGATTGAAAAGATGCTGCTTTTATGGAAAGGCTTCACACAAGTATGATGGTGGATGGTTTCTGCCGTTATGAATCGTTGCAATCAGACATCTTTGGACCTTTCATTCTGCCGTTGGTTCAGTGTGCTATAATGTTTCTTTGAAACTCGCGTATCATAAATATCTGAGTCACTTGTACCACCTCTTAAGGACTTCATCTTAACCATCCTCATGTACATTATGGGTTAATACGAGTAACTGCCTTCTGTCACTTATCTCTCTACTCTGTTCTAAAGCCAAAGAAAAGTGTTAGCACTGCTTCATTATATCTTTCAAATCTAAAGAAACCTTTTCATTAAGATCAGCTACTTTTCTCACAACTGGGGTAATGACACTTTAAAATCTCCTGCCTAGATTTAGATGTTAATAATTGCTCTCTTACATCTACCAGTTGTGTCATATCTTGACAGCAATAAACATGAGAGAGAGAGAGAGAGAGAGAGAGAGAGAGAGAGAGAGAGAGAGAGAGAGATCAGGTATAGTCGGCCTAGATAATAAATTATAATATTTTATATACAGACAAACTCAGAGTTTTTCGTGTACAACAAACATTTATAATACAAGTGATCGTGGCCCACGAACTATAAAAACGGGCAATTGTTTGCCTGGGGCACATAGTTTTATTAGACTAGATAATTTGAACAATCAGTGCTTCTGCGAATTTTACACTGACTGACTTGTCTGCAACTAACTAGATCAGTTGACAAGCTACACAGTTCAGGTATGGCTGTTATAAAAAGGTTTCTTCTTAATTAGATAGTGAAGGAGGAACTGAAAAATTTTGGCATCACGCTAAATTCAAAGTATTCATAATTTTTTCAGAATTTATCTGCAATACTTTTTGACAAGCTGCAATCTCATGGCAAGGTCTTGTGCTCGTCCCCACATGCTGTGGTAGACAATAGCCAAACCAAAATTCTGAAATTGTCAAAGGGGCAGTTACATCAAGTGTAACTGCAAGCATCTTAGTAGAACGTATTTATTGTCCTATAAGTTTTCTTTATCTGTGAGATTGTTCTGTAGTTTTACTTGATTGATTCTCAAATGGAATGTTGTTTCCCTTGCGGGAGTCCTTCCCATAAACATGGTGGTATATAGCTTCTTATAATCCTGGGACTGTCCTTCTGTAATCCATTCATTCTGCCGTTGGTTACTAGTCCCTTTGAAACTCGAGAGTCCTAACATGATCTAACTGAAGAGCTGTTCTTCATGGTAATAATTCTTTGTCAAAAAAGCTCTCACATAAAAAGCCATGAGTTTTTTAAATTTAAATCGGGTACACTCGATCTCAATGGTACCGGTTGTTTCAAGAAATTTGTGATGTCCTGCGGGTCTTGTGCAGAGACTAATTGATATTCTTGGGAAAAAAATGAAAATACTTCCTGATTATTCTTAGTATCTTAGTTTTGAAACATTATTAATGCTATTTCAGCCTTTCTCCGTAAGTTTCACATAGTCTGCAGAACGATCAAGGTTGATTGGTATAGATCAGACATCGTAATTATTTTAGCATATAAAGATAACAAAAAATATAAAATGGAATTATCGTTATTGTCTTTGCAATAGTTAAAATTCATTAAACAAAAGGCTATCCAGTTTTATGGAGTTAGTGAAGTAACATTCGCTACATATTCCAAGTATAATCAGTATTTTGTTATATTCGGTAAATATTTCATCTTTTTACTGTTACATTGTAACATTGTACATTGAAATACATGAAAATTCTGTGAATTCCTTGACTGTGAATATATATGCATACAAAGCAAAATCAAATTGATGCCTGCTACATAAGCTTAGGTATCACCAAGAATAGATTTGAAGCCCTTCAATTGCGAGCACCATGAAAACGGTCATTTTCATAGAAAATTACCAAGGCATATTTGGGTAAAGTTGATTTTTTGCAAAGCAAACTATAAACAAGCTGAAATAAACTAAGAAATCCTTTGAAGTAATTTTTCATCTAACTTGTCTGAGTGGACGTATGTTTTCTGGAATATACGGGTAGTTATTGAGTTTGCCCTGGTATAGGTATCTAAGGTATACTTAGTCTTCACTTTATTATGAATAACTAAATATTGATCTATGAAGAAACAGAGTATCAGTTTCGTCAGGAGGGTTCATTTTTCCTAGTATAGAGCTATGAGAGAGAAAGTATCTAACCACCCCAAAAGGGCTTACCTGTATAACAGTGACCCTATGCATCATCTTCCAGAGGGAGCCATGGTCGATGGTAAACCACATGACAAATGGGCACGTAGTCTCAGAGGGTTTGACAGAAATAGAAGGGAACAAAGAGGAAATTATGATAGCTAACATAGTAAGTTAGAGTTATATAAAATTACTGATGACAGGATCTTGGGAGCCGAGAGTCCAGACCGCAGAGACGAAAGTATTCAGATATGTATTATACCTCAACTGTGTATATAAGCTCATTATCTTGTTCAATAAACTTACTTGCATTCACCTTACTTCTCAGCTAGTGCCTAACAGCCAACTCAAACAATTGGTGACTGCCAGAGGACCAGTTCCCAACTGCCTTTTTGCCCACTGCTGTATCCTACCCTCTTTACGAGTCTACCCTCCGACCTTGCCATTTCAAAGCCTACAGCATTGATGAAACTGCCACCCTTCGCCAGCAAAAAAAGCATACACTTAGTTCCAGCGAGCCAAAGTTCACTTTTGCAACAAGTGCATGACTTTCTCAAACAAAAAAGTAGACAATGTCCTAACAATGACATCCAAGGATATGTTCCAGGAAATCTCTGACTGACTTTGCAACCAATAGGATGCCCCAATAGTGTATGGCACCCTCAAAATTTATCTCCTAGAGCAGTACTTACTATCACATGACACCCGGGTAGCCAAACCTTTTCAGCTCTCTAAAAAGTCATCAGGGGCTCAAAAGTGCTTCTTTCTAACTCAGAGAGGTGACCAGTATCACTTGCCTGTAGCCTGTTGCAGACGGTTTTCCTTGGCAAGTGAATCTACTTCGTGCCCTTTGGAAATGACCTCTACCCAAGTCTATATGCACTGTCATCCTCAATGTCCATACCTTGCCCATGAAGGACCTGATGACCTAAGTGGATGCCCTTATGGACAGCTACTTCACTACCATCAATACTGTAGAATGCCGGAGTGGTATCAAAGCCAACCAGCACCAACATATGCACCCCCCGCCCCCTAGCTCAAGCCCCAACCAATGACCTCTACAGCCACTTATTGATGCCCATCTGCTATCACTACTCAAGATTCGGGGCTGCTGGGAAGAAATGTGCAAACAGTTGTCAGTGGCCAAAAATAGTTGTAAGTAGGCCATCGATTGTGGAAGAGGCTTCCCCTGTCAATAATATTTCTTATTACATGATGCAGGTAAGGGTGTGCAATTTTTAGTAGATACTGGTGATTGCTGGTCTCCTCTATTGATATCACTCTCCAGGAGACGGCGGAGTCATTCTAAGCCTATTGAAATCCACCTGATAGCTTCCAATGGATCTTACGTCCCCACAAATAGGTATGAAACGCTTACACTATCGTTTTTTGATTACCAAATATCATTACAAATTTTGTATTGCTAAAGAAATATTGCTACTAATAGGTGTATATTTTCTTGTCCATTTTCATATCCTGGCTGATGTGGCACAACTACATTTAGTCAACACAGACTCATACTCGTTGATACTTCTTCAACCTTCTCCCTCTATCCCCATACTCAACATCAGCTCACCCATGGAGGCCTACACTTTACCTGGATATCTTCCATCCAGAACATCGCCAGCCCATGGGCATCACCCTTAAACATCATCCTGGAGAAGGGTGGTTCCCTGTGCCCTTGTTGTGATTACAGGCATCTGAACATCTAGATAGAACTGAATCACTACCCCCTCCCCAACATTGTCAACCTTACCTCCTAATTGCACAAAGACAAGGTGTTTTCCACTCTCAATCATGTGAAGGGGTATTATCAGGTGTCCATATGAACCCAGAAGACATCACCCAGACTGCCATCACCACCCCTTTTGTATATGCATATTCAGTCACTTCGTAATGCTGAGGACTCTTTTCGACGACTCATGGAAGGGAATATAGGGCGCCTCTCCTGTTATGTATATACATGTACAACATGCTTTTGTTCTCTTCCTCCCAAGGGGAACATGTAAGTCACCAACGCATTGTTTTTTACCACTTACAAAAAAAAAAAAACAACTTTGCACCCCGGTATGACAAGTGTACCTTTAGCATCAATGAAGTATTGTTGTTAGGGTAGAGCTTCACTTCTGAAGGAGTCTACCTACTCTGAAAGAATTGTCAGGGATGATAAATGATAA
>NC_090760.1:49892748-49897748 GCF_036898095.1 Palaemon carinicauda | reverse complement strand
AGGTGTAGATATTGGTAGTGATTAGCCATTCATTATTGCCACATTGAAATTAAAAGTGAAAGTGCCAAACAGAAAGGTAGATAAAATACCTAGGTTTGATACAACTATGCTACTAGGAAAGAGCACAGAGAAACATTCGCAATTGAATGTAGTAATCGATTTGCAGTTTTTAGAGACTAAGATACGAAAGAGAAGACAATTAATGAAGAATGTCGTGATATTAGGAACATATATCAGTCAGTTGGTAGTGAGTGGTGTTAGGATTTTCAGTCACAATGAGAAAGCCATGGATATCGAATGGTACTTGGGATACTATAAAAAGGAGACAAAGTTTTCGAGGAAGTAATGATAATTTCAAGGTGGAGCATGCTAAGTATTCCAGTTATGATATGTAAGTCAAAAGAAAAGCCATGAATGACTTGACAATATTTCGACTGGAAAGCTGATGATGCTGACAGAGCTATGAATTCAGAGAGAGGGCTATGGTGTAAGGATTGCTGATAGAATTATTTAATGAAATCTCTACGGGGGAAAACAAGAAAAGGCATACAACCATGAAACAATATTGATCAATATAAGATGAAGGAAGTGAACGTTAGATTCAAACTTTAGTAAGATCATGAATAGGAGATATGAATGGAATAATTTGATTGATATACCTGAAGCTGAGAAAGACCTTAATGTGTCTATGAATGAATTAATTGTTTTTGAAGTCGAAGCTTTCATTAAAAACTCAAGAGATTGAAATCCCTAGAATAAGATGGAATAACTCTTGAAATGAAACTGGCTTGAAATAAAGTAACTTGCAAAAATATTTTGTAAAATGTGTCGTTAAGAGGCAAAAAACTTGAGACTGATTGGAATATTTACAGAGATATCACATTTACGTGAGTTGCCATGAAAATATAAAATATGCTTATTCTGAAGAAATTAGAGAGAAAGATTGATGAAAAGCTGAGAGATGAACAAACTGGATTTAGAAAAGGGAGTGGTTGCAGTGACAAGATTCTCGTTTCAAGACGTGTTGTACAACGTGTAGAATGTAGAAATCAAATTGTGAATACATTTGTAGACTATGAAAAAGGCTTTGATAGTGAGCACCTGCCAATTTGGTGGTTAACCTTTCGTTATTATGGAGTTCTTCTTAAATATGTAAAATTAATCAGGTCTGTTCATGAGCATACTAAGTGCAAAGTTAATGTTAGTGGAATGTTATCAAATAAATTTCCAGTAAACAGTGGACTAAATCAAGGGAATGTGTTCTCTCCTATGTTGATTATCCTCCTCGTTAATTTTGTAATACATAGAACAGTTGGGGATGGTGGGCGAAGGATGGGACTGGATTGGTAATAAGATATTAGCTGACTTAGAGTATGTAGATGATGCTGCCCTTATTAGTAGAACACCAGATTATTTGCAATTCTTGCTTACCGGAAGGCATTCAATAGCACAGGAGGTTAGGCTCAAGATAAATAGAAGAAAGACAGTGATGATGAGAATGGAATATGCAATGGAAGATGTAATATCATTGGAAGGAAAAATGATTAATGAGGTAGCATTGTATGAATATTTAGGCAAGGTTAATTAAAATTTGGAAATCGAATTGACTGAAACTTTATAAAAAATATCCGGATATATGTCCATTTAATAAGTTGGTATGGACATGAGTTATGGTACTACAATGAAACAATATCTAATAGAGTTTTTAGATTTTAAAAACCAAACCCTCATAAGAATATTGGGAGTGTAATGGCTGGACAGGATTTGAAATAAAACTATAAGAGAAATTACGCGCGTGCCATATGTGCATGAGATCATGGTGAGGGGTAGATGGATATGGTTTGGTAACGCTCTTCGCTCTCCCCATGAGATATTAGCTCCCCAAACACTTAATTGGGCTCCAGAAGGCACTAGAAAAGTTGGAAGACCGAGGTATATATGGCTGAGGGACTATGAAGCGTGAAACAGATGATGGGTGAAAAAGTGCTGATTTAAAAGCTCATGATAGAGATGACTGATGAAATCTACCCGAGGCCCTTTGCGTTAATAGGCGCAGTGGGAGATTATTATATATACATACACAGATACACACATATGTATATATATATATATATATATATATATATGTATATATATGTATATATATATATATATATATATATATATATAAAGAGAGAAAGATATATATATATATATATATATATAGTCTGATAATCATAATTAAATAATAACATTCATCAGGTTATAGGATACTCTATAACTTACTTCCTTTGAGGCGTGTCACTGTTTTTTATAAATGGAAGTAGGTCGAGTTCACGTACGAAAGCTGCTCGTAGTATTAGTAATTGATCAGTCTAAGTTATCTGGTAATTTTCCATAAGAACGAAAGGCTCTTTAATGATTAATTTGTCGAATGAAGGAAAGAGAGAGAGAGAGAGAGAGAGAGAGAGAGAGAGAGAGAGAGAGAGAGAGAGAGAAAGCAACGTATTTCCTGCTAGGTTGTGTTAGTGCCGTACATACAGTAGAACAAGTAGAAAAATTAAATGTTGAGAAGAGAAGTAACCTGAATAATATCCGATCATTATATAGGTGAGGTAAATGATATTTATTTTTTCTTGAAGAGTGGAGATTTTTGTTTCATGTACACTCGCCTAACATGTTGAATAAGTAAATCGTGAAAGAGAAAGTAGGTTGATAAGATAAATGGCGAGTATCTTATTAGCTAAGTCTCTAGTGATGCTCCAAGTTCCTGAATCTTAATTTGATACTGGTAAGACCGTATGATTAAATACTAAGAGCATAAGGGACTGAGCTATGTAACACACGCTTACACGTACAAACACAAATACTTAACCACCAAAAGAGCATCATACTTCTAGATGAAAGAAATTACCCTATATTTTAATCAAAATACTTCAAATATTTAAAAACAAATTTATATTCGATGTTCCAAGATCTTCAGCTTATCATATTTAACTGTATTTGCGTAAAAAAATAACAAAAAGTGTATATACCAGACGTAAATTATTGTAATATTGAAAGCACGCATCCTGTTCATATATATATATATATATATATATATATATATAAAGAATACCTCATAAAATTCGTAATGTCATAATTTCCTTTATATTGCTGGTTACGTAGGGTTGAAAGAGATTTTTACCTGCACTCGGAAAAATCAATATAAAATTACTTCGGAAAACATTTACAAGAGATTGTAATTTCAAAATGAAATTCGAAAGTTTCTGTTTTTAAATTACTTCATGGAAGTTTTTGTTTTCTTGATTTTGTATTGCACAACAGAAGAGTCTCATCGTCAATGGCTGCTTTCATCAGTCGAAAGAAGACCAGTTTCCTTAGGTTTTTAGTTCAATGATTTTAACATTGGTTCATAGCAGACCATTCTCTCAAATCCAATTCATTTCTTACAATTACTAGTGAATAGACGTGAATAATCAGAGCACGAACTTATAACTATATATATATATATATATATATATATATATATTATTAATAGCCAAGCTACAACCCTAGTTGGAAAAGCTAGATGCTATAAGCCCAAGGGCTCCATTAGGGAAAAATAGCCCAGTGAGGAAAGGAAATAAGGAAATAGATAAATTATGAGAATAAATCAACAATATACCATTCTAAAAACAGTTACAGCGTCAAAACAGATATGTCATATATAAACAATAAAAAGACTCATGTTAGCCTGGTCAACATAAAAACATTTGCTCCAACTTTGAACTTCTGATGTTCTACTGATTCAACTACCTGATTAGGAAGATCATTCCACAACTTGGTAACAGCTGGAATAAAACTTCTAGAATATGGTGTAGTATTGAGCCTCATGATGGAGAAGGCTTGGCTAATAGAATTAACTGCCTGCCTAGTATTACGAACAGGATAGATTCGTCCATGGAGATCTGAATGTAAAGGATGGTCAGAGTTATGAAAAATCTTATGCAACATGCATAATGAACTAATTGAACGACGGTGCCAAAGATTAATATTTAGATCAGAAATACGAAATTTAGTAGACCGTAAGATTCTGTCTATCAAATTAAGAGGAGAATCAGCAGCTGAACACCAGAGAGGAAAAAATACTCAAAGCAAGGTAGTTTAAAAGAATTTAAACTCTTCTTCAGAATATAATGATCACCGAAAATCTTAAAAGACTTTCTCAATAAGCCAATTTTTATTCTTTTTTTCTTTTGCAATTGAATAAGACACAGACTTATTGTGTTTCTCAACCTAGAATTTTAAGAGTCATAAAAATTTAAAGAAACTGAGATCTGGATATTAAGGAGCCACCGTCCTTGACCTACTTACGATCATACTTTGAGTTTTGTTAGAATTCAACTTCATACCCCATAATTTGCACCATGCACTAATTTTAACCAAATCTGTATTAAGGAATTCACAGTTCTACATTCAGGGGATGAAATTGATGCAAAGAGAGTAGCATCGTCTGCATATTCAACAAGCTTGTTTTCTAGGCCAAACCACATGTCATGTTTATATAGTATGAAAAATAATGGGCAAAGAACACTACTCTATGGAACACCGGATATCACATACCTATACTATCTATGGTGCCCATCAACAACAACTCTTTGAGATCTATTACTTAAAAAATCAATAATAATGCTAAGAAACGACCCACCCTCTCCCAAATGTTTGAGTTTGAAATCAAGGACCTCATGATTAACACGGTCAAAGGTAGCACTATAATCAAGGCCAATCATACAGACTTCCTGACCATGCTCCAAAACCTTTATGAAAACCAAATTACAAACTAGGGAACAGATGATTACCTTCAGCAAACCTATTAAGACCTTTTGCCAGAAGACATTCAAAAACCTCAGTTGGACTTGAACTACAACAAACACATTTACAAAGAGGAGTAACATTACCAATTCTCCAACAAGTGCTAAAATCTCCTTTTCTTGCTAACTTGAGCAAAATAACATATAACTTTGGAGCTAAAAAATCTG
>NC_090760.1:49885248-49887748 GCF_036898095.1 Palaemon carinicauda | reverse complement strand
ACATTTTCAAACACAATCCGCTGATATCCTCATAATTCAAATCTTATGTGAATCAAGAAAAACCTTTTCGTTAAATAGTTTTGGAATTTATGTTTTCTGACTAAATCTCTCTTCAGATATAAATAGACATCATTTTTATTTATGCTGACGTTTTGTCATTGTTCTGTCCATCTTATGAAATAGGATTTCTTGATATTGGTCTGAAAGGAGAATAATTTATACACCATCTCCGTAACTTGTTTGTTATTATTTTCAAAAGCAGATGAATTGTCTTTTAATAAAAAATCAAGAAATTCAAACTGGATTTTTTTTTTTATTAAACTCCGTACATATTTGATAATGTTTATTTGCCTACATTCGAAACTATTAAAAAATACTGCTACGGATGCAAAGTTATTACGGTTGTTAATAGTTTATCGCTTCTCTTACGGTATATATTATAGTAGCGTTTAATAACGTAAGGAAAAAAAAATAATGATGGAATGTTTTCAATTTCTGGAATAACGAAGATGGTAAATAATTCCCTAGCTGAATAAAATTTGCCATATTGTAGATAATTGGCAAGGCAAAATCCTAAATACTGCAAAAGTAATATGGTTAACCTCAGATTGATTATCAAATTATACATTTTCTTTTGGTATAAAAAGGCACCATAATTCCCTTGCTCTTCATACTAATTTGTTGTAGGAATCTTCTTGATATTGGTTTTGAAACTTAGAATTAAACACTTTGCTTGACATCTAGCGAGCATCATAACCCTTAATATGTGGCTGGTCACCATCACTGATGTCATCATGCAACAGTCTTATCGACAGAATTACCACAATCTTCATTATTATCATCATCTTATTCAGCAGCAAAATCATAATATGTGTTACTTTATTACACATTACCATCATTTCCTTTTGTTACATTACATTTATCACATCTAAATCATTGTCTTAGTTACGTAATTATTATCATCATCATCAATTCAATTAATACTAAGTTATTAAAACTACAGCAATGATCATAACAGTCAGTAATATTATCTATTTCGCTGATTGAACATCCTTTTCCTCCTCCCAGACACAGAGCATCACAAATACAGTGAGAACGATGATATGAAAGTTGTCAGTGGAAAAGTATCTCCTCCAGCCATTAAACCTTCAAGATCCACATCGATCGGAGTTGACCGAGTTTACTGCCTATCTTAACCCTAAGTTCATGAGATCTATTTTCATCTTAATCTTTAAGTCAAGAAATATCTGATGAGCTTACAAAGAGATTATATGTTCTACATACTGTTCTATATATTCATACTCTTTTTATCTTAAGGAGTCGTTGACAGGATTTTATAAAACTTATATATATTCATGGCATGAGCATCTTTAAAGAGTCGGGTCTTTGGAGAATTAGTCTCGCAATTAGAGTTAACTTGCCCTGGAAATCAGTTCAACTGTAATCTGACTGGTACTTTTAGTTATTAATCATCATTAATCATGTAACCACAATGTCTCGATTACTTTAGTTGATTTTTTTTTAGGGTGGGGTTGATCGGATTTGGGTTTTCGTACTTGTTCAGTGTTGAATGTATATGAGGCTGGAACATTCTATTGTATCCATGGAATATGAAGATATTGGGCCGTTGGTATGAATGGAAAAACTAAAATTTTAATTCTAAACGATTTTCTGATCATTTATATTACTTAGCTCGAAATCTTTCAACTCTTGTTGGAAAGGTTTAGAAGGTCAAAAGATTTTTACGAATAGTTTGCGTAAGATTTCTAGACGAAAATAAGTGAGAGAAAGACAAAGTCGGCTTCAAGATGAAAATGGAAGAGGATATTTTGTTATAAGAAATGAAATAAAGAATAGAGTGAACATTTATAGTCTGATTTCACCAATTTATAAACCCTTTGATTACATAGGTAATTAAACAAATCCACCGATGATGTTGATGATAATATCTGATTAAAATAATTTTTAACAAAATATACAAAGCTCTCTCTCTCTCTCTCTCTCTCTCTCTCTCTCTCTCTCTCTCTCTCTCTCTCTCTCTCTCTCTCTCTCTCTGCTCTACATAGACATTATCTTTGCGCATAAACATAATCCAATAAGATATTTTGGGAATGAAAATAAAAGGAACGACTGGCCAGTTGCCTTTACACGCAGCCAGGTGACCCAAGTATAAAAATGAATAGTCTCTTTTACCTTTTTTTTATAGGAAGTTGCTTACATTCTTATATTGAAAATGTAAATGATCAATACATATGAAATATATTGGATATTTCGAAGTCTTTCACTTCTTTCTTCAACACTTATAGATTGAATAAATAATCTGACTTACTCTTTAACGAAAAGGTTATTTGTAAAGTTCTTTGTAAGAATACATAAAACTATAACTTATATTCTGTCAATGATTTTCTTTTTCTCATAAACCTTTTTAAACAGAATCCTGTGCATCGGTTTTGCTGATATCATTAAGATTCATTTTTATCTGAATCAAGAGAAACTTTTT
>NC_090760.1:49860284-49877784 GCF_036898095.1 Palaemon carinicauda | reverse complement strand
CAGAAGTCCTCGCAATTCGATATAGACCACCTTGTTTCCAATCCTAATTTCATCCACTGCATTGGCACTTCGGAAAGTTCTCAGTTTCTTTTTGGACATTTTTTCCCACACAGAGTTTTCCTTCTGTTATGTGTTCATTCACTTACCGTTGAAACTTATGTTGTCCAATCTCATTACGCTGGTAAATGCTGTTGGTAGAAGTTTGTCATAACTGTTTTGGTGAGCAGGTTCCATATTTCATATATATATATATATATATATATATATATATATATATATATATATATATATATATATATATATATATATATATATATATATATATATATATATATATATATTTATATATTTATATATTTATATAAATTGGTGTATTTTTGAAGTTATTCTAACTTTTACTCCACACCACCTGCGAGGAAAAATTCAACACGTGTTTTTTCTATAAAGGTTTCCCCCATATCATAAACATGTCATATGAGCAGGGCCATCCTAAGCTAATAAGAAATTCATTGTGACTACACTTTGTGATGAATACTCAACAAATGAACGGTTCTCCTGCTTCAAGCTCACCATATGGCCAAATTCATAGCAGAGCTGAAGCAAAACTTTTACCATTAAACCATGTATTTCTGGGGAGAAAAGGTAACGAGAGAGAGAGAGAGAGAGAGAGAGAGAGAGAGAGAGAGAGAGAGAGAGAGAGAGAGAGAGAGAGAGAAGTACGAAAAAATTATAAAGTTGTTTTAATGAATCTTATTTAAATGTTAACCTGCTCAGGGATATATTCACGAGTAATAGTTTTACTTTGTATGTATTAAGGTTTTTATGCAGAAGGTGGTAACGAGGAGTTTCTCCTGGCTTCAGTGAAAAAAAGAAAACTGTTTCCAACTAAGTACCTTAAATAGAATGTATCATGCCTTATTGTGAAAGTGATAATCGATAGATACCTAGCTTATATTTAATTTACTTTTATGTTATTTACTTACAGGTATATACATTGATTTGTATTTCTTTGTATGTAAACTACTTATTTACTGCATTTTTCTTATCTAGGTTTGTGCATCTTTCTCTTCTATTCTCTTCTTTATCACTAAGACTTGCTGCTAAGGCATTTTAGAGGGGGATTTTTCATCATGATATGGATTTGTCCTAGGGATTTTTAGTCATATGCTTTTCAAACTTAGCCCAAAACAGAACTTAAGGTACTGACTAAAGATAGAATAATAGACAATGAGATGCTAAGTTGTCTTTCTTGGTTAACTTCATGAGCAGATGTGGCAAAATCTATACATATGTATACATGTCTATACATGTAGGTTGTACCAACTGTGTCACACGATCGTACATAGTAATGACATTTCTCTTTTTTTTTATATAGTCTGTTTTGTATCTTCGCTCACCGTTAAATGTTAACAAAAACCATTGTTGGTTGAACAGGAAACAGCCTGTTATATGTTATGGACTTCTTGCCTGAAATTGATGTATATATAAGCCGATGTTCTGTAATAAAGTTACTCAGTTGCTTTCATCCCGCTTTTAAGTCACAACCTACTCTTGGCTTGTCACATTGGTGACCCCGGAGTGACTCGCTCCTCCCGCCTCCCCCCCAACCCCCACTGTTACAATGACGCCCTCAAAATATACCTTCTGAAACAGTACTCGCCGTCGCCAGGCACCCGTATAGCAAAGCTTTTTCAGCTCTCTCAAGAACCATTCGGGGACCAAGGGCTTCTCTCTCCCTCATGGAAATGACCAGTATCGCTCGCCTGCAACCTGCTGCAGACGGCTCTCTTCGTGAGGTGAACCTACTGTTTACCTGAACCTGTACGCCCTGCCATACCCGATGTTGATACTTTGCCCATAAAGGCCTTGATGACCAAAGCCAACGCTCTTATTGACAGCCACTTCACGACCTTTAATACCTCCCTCAACGCCTCCACTCCTGACAAAGAGGACACCTATTCAACGTCAACCGAAGCTGACGTGAATGCTGTAGGACACGCACGCCTACCCCGTGAAGAGCCGCAGTGGCGACAAGCCGAACATCACCCACCACTCGCTCGCGCCCCAACCAACGACTTCTACAGCCACTTACTGCCGCCCATCGGCTATCGCGAAGAAATGTACAGTATGTCATTTTTTAGGGTGGGAGCAATGTACCAACCGTGTGTCACACAATTGTATATAGTAACGACATTTCTCCTTTGTTTCTTCGCTCTCCCCTCGCACTGATAACGTCCTGAATCAACTTGTCTGTTTTTCTCACCGTTAAATGTTAACAGAAACGGTTGTTGGTTGAACAGGAAACAGCCTGTTATATGTTATGGCCTTCTTGCCCGACATTGATGTATATATAAGCCGATGTTCTGTAATAAAGTTATTTAGTTGCTTTTATCCCGCTTTTAACTCACAACCAACTCCTGGCTCGTCACAAGGAATTAACATTTTGGGCAGAAACCCAAAATCCTCTTAGATTGACCATGGCTATCCATACCCTCATAAATATTCTTCTTTGGAACAATTATGTTTCTACAAACATGTAATAGAAATAAAAATAAAGGGAAGAGATTTCTATTAGCACAAGTTTCGGCCTTGCCCGTACTACTATGATCAGTGAGATCCTTGACATTTAAATGTTTTGATCCCCTGCTTTTTATGATGTGTAATTTCAAGTCATGATCTGGCTGTAGGCTCTTTTTGCGTAATTGTTCTTGTTAATTTCAGAGCTCAAATTCTAAAAAAAGATAGAGGTATGACTTGTGCAAAAAAAAAAGGATATTCACTGGGCTTAACTTTTTTTAATAAGACGCATTTGCACTGACTCGCAGCGGTGCCCTTGTAGCTCGGAAAAGTTTCCTGCTCTCTGATTCGTCAGAATTAACTTGTCCAACTAATATGCGATCAGGAAACTTTCCGAGCTAAAAGGGCACAGCTGCGAGTCGGTGCAAATTTGCCTAACTAAAAAGAATTGACTATAATTCAAGTCTTACCTACTGTAAGTCAATGACAGGGTGCTTGAAAATGAAACAGGTTGTGATTGCATAACTTGTTAACAACCATCGCTACTTTTTTGCGAAGTGATTATCTATGGCAGTAATCATCAAGCAAATTAGAGTGACGATTGCAATAACTATTTTTCAGTTGTAATTCAGTGTTGACATGACAAGTATAGAGTAATAATGGGTTTCTTTTTTTTATAATAACATTAGAATCGAATTTTCTAAGGTATCCTGTGTAAACTAAAGAGAAAGAATGAAAAATGTTCGCATTATATTTTATTTACCGTTACACCCAAATTTATACACGTATTGTTTCTTTTCATTAACCAGTTTACATGAAAATTGTCTAGTCCGTGCACTTGGTATATGGCACAATTCTCGACTGAAAATAGTTGAGATTATTCACTTTTCCATTTTAGTGTTTAGTGATATCGTCTTCTGTTAGAGCAGTGAAGAACACAGTCAAAAGATGAGTAGCATTCTCAGTTAAGAGGGTTTAAATTTGTGAAAGTGCATGAAAAATGTAGGAAGTTGTATGTGAATGAAAGGATTGCTGAAACTTTCCAGGCAAGAGAGATATCCTCCTAAATGCTTTCAACGTCCCTAAGATTTCCAGAGTTAGATTTATATGTTTCCATGTAAGTTTTTTAATAATAGCAAAAAAAAAAAAAAAAAAAAAAGAATAAAAAAAAATATCGGACAATTACTTGCATCGTATCTCAGGGGTAATGAATAAGATTTTGATTTTATTCAAGATTTTTTTTCTTTTCTTTTTTTTTACTGACACTTTTTTTTAAGCGGATGAAAGCAGAAATAACATAGTTTATATGGTTGATATAGTTGATGCTAAGGCAAGATACCATTCAGCCTGCATGAAGAAATTCTACCACATATCTTGTGATATGGTCATCTGAAAAGTTCTACAATTTTAGAGCCAATGACTCTTATTTTTAATCCACTGGAGAAAAATAGAGGAATGCCAGTCTACTACAACAGATATTTTGTGAGATTTTTGAGGGACATGTGGGTGAGCTATTAACTGAAAAAAAACGATAAAACTGATGTTGGGTATGAAAAACATAGGTCCTAACGAGAGAGAGAAGAGCAGTTTCGGATTGTGGTTTCGGATTGTAAATACAGCTGCCAAAAGAATGGCTGAATAGATAAGGTCACAGGTGTATAAAAGTAATCAGTATCCACCACCAGAAAATTTCTGTCTTTCATTCACTTATTCCTGATACCCTCTATAACCTTGTTAAAACAACTGACTTGAAAGAAGAAAAAAAATTAACGCAAACGGGATAGGAAGTGTTCAGCCATTTCAGATGCTACACTTTTATATCTACTCTAGAAAAAGGTCTCGTTGTTCATCTATTGAGTGTACTCTCAACTTTGTGATCATGTGCTATTTAGCGTTGGCAACATTCTTCCAGGTATCAGTTTTTCAATATCTAGCCAAGGAACCTCAGAATGATTAATTTACACAGATTGTACTCAAAACATTGATGAGAACATCTGGTGCAGAGATGTTCACATGTGTAGATTGATTCAACACTTTCCACACAATAGGAGGGATTCAGTTTATCACTCCACCAAATGACCCTGCTTCAGATTAGCCAATCACTAGATTAGAGATGATCGCCTCTGCATCCTCGGTTGAACAGATTGGTCGTGTTTCCATTAACGTATTTTGAAATGCCACTGCTGGAGGGCTAATGCATATAAAAGTCAGAGATTTAGCGAACATTAATCCAATTTTTACTACTCTATCAGTGTTTAAAAAGCCATCTGTTGGAGCTGCAAAGATTGCTGAAGTAGGAAAGGCGTTAATTCTTCAGTTATATAGGACTAACGAATGTGAATCCTTTTGTGATTAAAGATAACTGTGCTTTTCTTTATGTGGAAGTGTTGGAAAATAACTTGCCACATACACAATGGGGTTGGAATGTGACTGCAAAAGGACTTGTACTAGTCACTACAGATCAAGACCCTGCTCCTCCGGACCTGTTAAACATCGTAACACGCCAAAACCTCAAAGGTTGCATGACTACCACTTGCAGCTGAAGAAAGGCAGCCTTAGAATATTGAATGCTGTGCGTTATTTGTAAGGGGCTGTCATGTCCAATGTCTAACATCGTTATTTATGAAAATTGCTTTGATGATCCTATTGACGCTACTGTGACGGGCCGAGAGAGGAGTTGTTAACTCAAAGGCAGGATGCAATCAACTGAGTTTTATTAAGGAACACTCTTCTTTATATACAAAACCTCAAGGCAACAGGACATGACCTGTTCCAGAGACAGACAATGTTACTGAGCAAAACAGAGACATGATCATTCAGGTTCTTTTTAGTGCGAGGGAAGAGCGCAGATACAAGCATAATATATACAACATAATTATGTACAATTGTGTGCCACACGGTTGGTACATGGCTCCCCCCCCCCCTAAAAATGACATACTGCACATGTTAAATAGGGCGCCCTGATCTAGAGAGGCGATCTGTAGGCGGGTCATCTGGCAGAAGATAAGCAGGTTTTAGACGATCAATGGAGACCCAGTCTTCTTTGCCCCGAATGTTTAGTAGGAATGCTTTCAGACTGCGTCGGATCACAAGGAAAGGGCCCGTGTAAGGGGGCGTTAGTGGTGGCTTGCTAGTGTCGTTGCGCAGGAAGACGTGCGTTGCAGAGTGCAAGTCCGTTGGTATGTGATGCTTCGCTGGGGGCTTGTAAGTCTGGCGGCACGGAGTAAATTTTCCCACGACGTGACGTATGCGCTGGAGATCGTCGGAGGAGGTTGTAGAAGGATAAAATTCGTTAGGGACGACCAACGGGTCGCCATACACCAATTCAGCTGCCGAGACGTCGAGGGCGTCTTTAGGAGTGGTCCTTAGTCCACGGAGGACACAGGGAAGTTGAGTAAACCAGTTGCAATCCTTGCAGCGGGACATCAAAGCTGCTTTGAGGGTGCGATGAAAACGTTCAACCATTCCATTGGCAGCGGGGTTGTAGGCCGTTGTCTGATGTAGGGTGATGCCCAGGAGATTCGCTAATGACGTCCAAAATAGAGAGGTGAAAGGGGTTCCCCTGTCAGAAGTAATATGCTCAGGGATACCGAATCTTGAAATCCATCCAGAGAGTAAGGCAGATGTACATGAGGCGGACGTTGCAGTTTCCATGGGAATGGCTTCAGGCCAATGAGTGGAGCGGTCGATGACGGTAAACAGGTAAGGATGTCCTTGTGATGTGGGTAGGGGGCCTACAACGTCGACGTGAATGTGTGCGAAACAACGCTGAGGTTGAGGAAAGGTGCCCACTCCTGAATCCGTGTGTCGATGTACTTTGAAAGTTTGGCAAGAAGTACAGGCGCGGAACCAATCCTTAGCATCTTTAGAAATGCCGTGTCAAATGAACTTTGCCTTCAGCAGCTGTGCAGTAGAACGGCACGAGGGATGTGAAAGTCCGTGAATGAAATCAAACAGCTGTCGGCGCATGGGAGCAGGAATCCAAGATCTCGGTCTACCAGTACTGACGTCACAGAGGAGGGTGGTGTTGGAGTCTTTGAGGGGAAAATCTTCCCAACGTAGGGACGTGCAGGAAGTCCTACAAGCTTGATACTCTGGATTCTGTTGTTGGGCTTCAGCCAGGGTGTTGTAATCCAATCCCAGTTGAACGGCAGCCAACGTGTTTCTTGACAGGGCATCGGCAACGGGATTGATTTTCCGAGGGACGTATTGGAGGGTGCAATTGTATTCAGCCACGGCGGAGATATGTCGGCGTTGACGGGCGGACCAGGCGTCAGACTGTCGAGTGAAGGCGTGCACCAGAGGCATGTGGTCTGTGCGAATGACGAAGGGCGTACCTTCTAAGAAATGGCGAAAGTGACGGACAGCCAAGTGCACCGCCAGCAATTCTCGATCGAAGGTAGAATAACCCGATTCTGTCTTGGACAGTTTTCTGCTGAAGAAGGCCTTCAGTACTGCACCAATAGCGACGTCGCTGGCATCGGTGGAGAGAAGGAGAGGGGCGTGTGGGATAGGAAAAGTGAGAGCCGCAGCAGTTCATAGGGCCTTCTTTGCATTGCAGAAGGCTGCTTCTTGAAGGGGACCCCACTTCAGGTCCTTTGGCTTGCCCTTGGGGGAGGCGTAGAGGGGAGCAAGAGTGGCGGCAATGGCTGGCAGAAAACAGTGATAATAATTGATCATGCCCAAGAATTCCTGCAGAGCTTTGACGGTCGAGGGCGCAGGGAAGTTCTGAACGGCTGCTACCTTCTCAGGGAGGGGATGGACTCCTTCAGGAGTGATACGGTGCCCTAAGAACGACACTTCGTCGGCGCCAAAGGTACACTTGTCGTACCGGACTACAAGGCCGTTTTGTTGCAGGCGGTCGAGCACGATGCTTAGGTGACGGAGGTGTTCCTCTTTTGAGGAGGAGAACACAAGTATGTCGTCCACATAACATACACAGAAAGGGAGGTCCCATAAGATGCCATCCATGAGACGTTGAAACGTTGCCCAAGCATTACGAAGGCCAAAACAAGAGTAATTGAAGGTGTATGTACCAAACGGAGTGGTGATGGCGGTCTTGGGGATGTCTTCTGGGTTCATAGGCAACTGATAATACCCCTTCAGGAGGTCGAGCGTAGAGAAAACCTTCGCTTTGTGCAGGTAGGAGGTCACATCGGCAATGTTTGGGAGGAGGTAGTGATCCAGTTCTGTTTGCATGTTCAGGCGCCTGTAATCCCCGCACGGAAGGAGAGAGCATCCCCGCACGGTCTTGATATGGTGATAAATACCGTGCTTGGCAGGAACCGTGGGCGTTTGGCGAAGTTCTGGACTGAAAACTTCCGGGTACGACATGAGGTGGTGGGCGTAGGCATCCGTGGGTGCGCTGATGTGGAGAGCGAGGTTAGAGGGGGTGGGTTGAAGAGGTGTCGACAAGTATGAGTCTGCGTTGACCAATCGTCGGTGGGCGACATCGACCAGAAGGTGGAAATGAGAGAGGAAATCTGCACAGAGGATTGGCATTGTGACGTCAGCAACGAGAAACTTCCTATTTAATTTACCGTTTCCGAACGATAATGTGAGGTTCTTGTAACCGTAGGTAGGTATCGCAGATCCGTTGGTAGCTACTAAGCGGACGTCGGCAGATGTAGACAGACTACGTCGTGCCTTCAAGAGTTTCCTTGGCAAAAGAGAACGATAAGCACCCGTGTCTACCAAAAATCGCACGCCCGTTCCTGCATCCTGTAAAAAGAAAAGATTAGAAACATGGGAGGCCACCGCCACAAGCGATGGCCTACTTACACGTTTTTTGGCCACTGACAATCCTTGGCACATTTCTTCGCGGTTGCCCCGAATCTGCAGTGGTAGTAGCAAAACTGCGGCGGATGGGAGGTAGTAAGTGGCTGTAGAAGTCGTTTGTTGGGGCGCGAGCGATTGGTGGGTGGTGGGCGGCTTTGTCGCCGCTTCGGCACGTCACGGGGTAGGCGTGTATGTCGTACAGCATTCATGTCAGCTTCGGTTGACGTTGAATAGGCATCCTCGTAGTCTGTGGTGGAGGCGTTGATGGGGGTCTTGAAGTGGCTGTCCATAAGGGCGTCAGCTTTGGTCATCAAGTCCTTTATGGGTAAACTATTGACATCGGGTATGGCTGCGCGTACAGGTTCGGGTAAACGGAGTATCCAAAGGGCACGAAGTAGGTTCACCTCACGAGGAAGAGCCGTCTGCGGCAGGTTGAAGGCGAGCGATACTGGTCATTTCCCTGAGGGCAAGCGAAGCCCTTTGGTCCCCCAACGGTTGTTGCGAGAGCTGAAAAAGCTTTGCTACACGGGCGGCTGGTGACGGCGAGTACTGCTGCAGAAGGTATGTTTTGAGAGCTTCATACGGTATTGGGGTGTCTCCTTGTTCACAAAGCCAATCGGATACTTCTGGGAAGGTGTCCTCGGGTATCGCCGCGAGAACATAATCCGCTTTGGTGGTTGAGCGAGTCACGCCCTTGATACGAAATTGGACTTCCGAGCGCTGAAACCAAGCAAACGCTTCTCCGGTGGCGAACGGTGAAAGTTTCAATGGGGCGGCGCCAACTGCTGGAGTAGAGTCTGTCTCTGTCATTGTACCAACGATGGAGGGGCAAGGGAGGTGGGGGTGGAAGGCAGTGGGAGCGAGTCGACTTCTGGGGTCACCAATGTGACGGGCCGAGAGAGGAGTTGTTAACTCAAAGGCAGGATGCAATCAACTGAGTTTTATTAAGGAACACTCTTCTTTATATACAAAACCTCAAGGCAACAGGACATGACCTGTTCGAGAGACAGACAATGTTACTTAGCAAAAACGGAGACATGATCATTCAGGTTCTTTTTAGTGCGAGGGAAGAGCGCAGATACAAGCATAATATATACAACATAATTATGTACAATTGTGTGCCACACGGTTGGTACACTACATTAGAGAACTTCTTAATGCTAGAGTGAAAGAACTTATCACAAAAATAAAGGAAGTGTTTTTATAGAGTATTTTATGCTCAAGTGAAGCGAGCCAAAATTTTACCATAGCTTCCCTTGACTCAACCAGCTATTGACAACCCTGCTTATGATATGGGAAATCATAGATTTTGATATCGACCATTGCCCATAAAAGAATTATCATCAGTAAATAATCAGCTTAAAACCGTTTTCACTCAACTTTGTATATAAATTATATATATTTTTTATACCCTGATGACATATACACATACGTCCATTTACTCAGGGTCGAATGTCTCATTCACTACCCTCATATCTTTAAGGAAAACGTATATTATTTGTTAATGAGGCTCTAAGGTTTAGTAGCATCTTTATCACTGGAAAGGAGGAGAGGCATTTGAGTGGATTGTATGCATTATGCAAAATGTGTACTGTAATACAAATAAGCACTAGGTGTATTGAAAGTGATATTGCATCAGATTTCATTGATAAAACATGTTGTTCGATATTGATGCTTAGGTAGGAAGTTCTATTAACCATAATAATTACCTGGAACATAGATGAACAATTGTTAGTAATTATTTCTCAGCTGATCCCATCTCGTCGATGTGTGCTTGATGGATAATAATACGTTGGTATTCTAAAAAATACCTTTAATGTATAAAAGACTACATTATAATGTTTACTCTGTGACAGCTAACTCCCAAGTGTGTATGGAGCGTCTTACACAAATCTGACAAACCAAAACATTGCTAAACAAAAGAGCATCGCTCTGAAAAGACTTAAATCCTACTCCAGTACAAATCATAAAGAATCACATTCTATCTTTGAGGTAGTCAACAAATGTTTGAATCCTAATACCAAAACAAATCATTACTCTTATGTATAAAGCATAACATGTCTTATTCATGCAATATGATGCAATGTTGCGCAATACCTGCAACACTTGAAATGATATAGTACATTATTACAATAATATATAACAGTCTCCTCCCCCTTAACTTGACATTGTAAAAATCTTCATAAATCTAATCTCTCAGGGGGCTTTCCTCTGTTAATCCTATTAGGAAGCACTTTAACCTCATCTTGTACTGGTACATGAATTGGTTCTGAATCTACATTAGATGTTGGACCATCTTGGTTAATACTTGACTCATTTGATCTAACTACTTCTTCAAGTTTCTCATCTCTAACATTCACATGCTCTACTGTCTTTCTGTTTAACGGCTGTAATTGATCAACATGACGTTTTACAACATTATCACCAACACGAACATCATAATGTAAATTTCCTATCTCTCTTACAATATCTCCTGGTACCCACTTCTCTGGAATGTTGTACGTTCTTACCACGACATCAGACAAAGGTAAAAAATGTCTTACATTAGGAAGCTTTGCTACTTGTTTATACCCTTTATCTTCTAAAACACTTTGCAAACTTGGATACAACAAAACTAACTTACACCTTATCCTCCTCCCCATTAACAAATTTGAGGGTGCCACGCCTGTTGTGCTGTGCGGCGTTGTTCTATAAGACAACAAAAATTTTGACACATGCAAAAATATATTACCTGAATTTGCTTTTCTACACTTCATATTGTGTTTAAACATTTGGACAAATCTTTCAGCCTCTCCATTAGTGGATGGATGATATGTAGCTGAAATTGTATGCTTTATACCATTGACATTACAAAATTCTTTAAACTCTTGTGAGGTAAACTGTGGACCATTATCTGTAACAATTCTTTCTGGAATATCATGCGTTGAAAAAATTTGCATTAACTCTTTTATTGTGGCGTAGGACGTTGTTGTTTTCATTGGGATAATTTCTGGCCACTTACTGTAAGCATCTACTACTATCCAAAAAAAATAATTCAAAAAAGGACCTGCAAAATCTATATGCACTCTTTGCCATGGATACCTGGGTAACTCCCATGGGTGCATTCTAGCAAATTGAGGATTGTTCTGTTGCATAACACAATTCATACAATTCTTTATATAACATTCCACATCTTTATCTACACCTGGCCTCCATACAAAAGTTCTCGCAATTGACTTTGATCTTACAATACCTTGGTGATCAGCATGTATTTCAGACAAAACCTTATTTCTCAGTGAATTAGGAATAACTACCCTGGAACCTCTCATCACTATTCCTTGTGTCACACTCAGTTCATACCATATATCCTTATACGGTTTACAATTTTCCTCCTTTCCACATAAGTCTCTACCTGTCATTAAACTCTCCAAAACCTTACTAAGTACTGGGTCTTGCTTGGTACTGTGTGCTACATCTTTCGCAGTTATTGGTACATCATATACAGAAATTAATAGAACACTGTCATCATACTCTTGTGGAGCCTTGTCTACAGGTAATCTGAATAAAGCATCTGCATTACCCATATTTGATGTTGGACGGTATTCTATATCATAGTGGTACACTGCTAACGTAACTGCCCAACGTTGTAGTCTTGCAGCTACCAACGTAGGTAAACTTGCTTTTGGACCCAATATTGCTAATAAAGGTTTATGATCTGTAACAAGTGTGAACTTTTTCCTACCATAAAGATACATATGGAATTTTTCAACTCCATAAACTAATGCTAAACCTTCCTTTTCTATTTGAGAGTAATTCCTTTCTGCCTTGTTCAATACTCTAAAAGTGAATACAATTGGTTTTTTTGTTCCATCTGGCATCACATGAGATAATACTGCACCTAGACCTATGTTTGATGCATCACATATTAATTTAACTGGTAAATCCATTTGATAATGTACTAAGAATGTAGGTGATGTTATTTCCTGCTTGATTCTTTCAAAAGATTCCTGACACTCTTTTGTCCACTTCCATTCTACACCTTTATTCAACAGAGTATACAATGGATGTGCAATTGTAGACAAATTCTGAATGAAATTCCCATAAAATGTTACTAAACCTAGAAATTATTGTAATTCCTTAACATTTTCTGGCACTTTTGTTGATTGTACAGCTTTAATCTTCTCTTTAGTTTTGTGAATACCCTTGCCATTTATTACAAAACCTAAGTATTCCACTGAATCAACTTCTAAAATACATTTGTTCTTATTTACTCTAATATTATGTTCCTTCAACTTCTTCAGAACTGTTCGCAATCTTTCTCTATGTTCTCTTGTGTCTTTACCCGCAATTAAAATATCATCTATGAAAATGAATACTCCTTGCATTCCTGAAAAAATCTTATCCATAATTTGTTGCCATATAGCTGGACTACTTGCAACTCCATAAGGTAATCTCTTTGGCCTAAACAAACCTAAGGATGTATTTACTGTACATAATTCTTGTGAAGTTTCATCCATGGGAAGCTGTTGAAATGCTTGTCTTAAATCTAATTTAGAAAAAACACTGCATCCTGACATAGTTGCAAACATGTCTTTCGGATTTGGTAAGGGATGTTGAGCTACTTGCAGTTGTGGATTTAACGTTACTTTGTAATCTCCACATAACCTAACCTGTCCACTTTCCTTCACAATAGGAACTAATGGTGTAGCCCAATCTGAATATGTAACCTTTTCCCAGGAACCTTCACTTTCTAATCTCCTGATTTCTGTTTCAACTGCACTTTTCAATGCATACGGTACTGGTCTCGGAGCAAAAAATCTAGGAGAACTGTCAGGTTTCAAAACTAAAATTGCCTTTGCGTTCTTTACTGTACCTATTTTATCTTCAAATACGTCTTGAAACTCTGATATGATATTATCCATAGACATTTCATTTTTGTTTTCATCTTGTCTACCTGCAACCTTCAAAATACTAGGCCAATCTAACTTCAAATACTGTAGCCAATCTAAACCTAGCAAAGTTTGTCCATTACCTTCTACTACTGTTAATGGAATTCTCTCTAATTTCTGTTCTTTGTACTGTACTTCTACGTTCGAATCACCTATTACCTGAATACCAAAACCATTATAACTTTTCAAAACTCTATTTGTACCTTCAAATAACAAATTAGGAATGCTTTTAGCCATTTTCTCAGACATAATTGATACATCGGCTGCTGTGTCAACTTGCATCAAAATTGCTTTACCATTGATGATTACTTCTA
The DNA here is from genome assembly GCF_036898095.1 of Palaemon carinicauda. NCBI lineage: Eukaryota > Metazoa > Arthropoda > Malacostraca > Decapoda > Palaemonidae > Palaemon > Palaemon carinicauda. The sequence goes on along the minus strand of NC_090760.1, from coordinate 49,864,247 downwards.
CCATGATATGTTTCTTTGCACCTTTGTTGACTGAGTTTATGCGAAACGCAAAATCAGTTTCTGAACTAACCTGATTATCATGAACATTTTCCTCATTATTCTCTTGACCCATAGTATCAACTGTAGCATTTATTTTCTTTGCGTACTGTTTAGGAAATCTACAAGCAGTTGCAAAATGACCCAGCTTTCTGCAATTCTGGCATGTCTGTCCAGTAGCAGGGCATTTCTTTGCTTCGTATGCAAGATGATCAGTTTTACCACACCTAAAACACTTGAGTTTTTCCTGTTGTTTCTGTGTATAAGCCTGATTCTGATATTTATGAACATTAGTGTTAGGCACTTTTCTATGACTAGGCTTTGACATATTCCTTTTCTGATTCTCATTGGTTTTCCACTTAGAACCTACTGTATTAATTTTAGAATTTTCAATTCTATTGCTTGTAGAACTACCTATTATGTTACTTTGCCTATTTGATGTTTCTAAAGCTCTGCCTGTTATCAATACCTTGTCTAATGTTAAATCTTTATCTTGCAATAATTTCTTTCTTAGCTCTTCTGATGTGCAATGTGCAATTACTTGATCTATGATAACATTTTCTAACTCTAGAAATTCACATGAAACGGCTAAATTCTTTAGTCTAGTCACAAATGCATCTAAACTTTCTTTCTGATAAGCCTGCGCTGAAAACTGGTATCTTTCAAAAAATTTATTGACCTGAGGAGCAAAATATGTGGTAAGAGCCTTAATTGCAGCTTCACTTGTGTCATCTGTAGGCTGCAAAGTCTTAAACACTTCCCGAACTTCCCTACCTGCTGTATGAAGTAATAATGCCTTCTTTTGTGCATCCTTCATGTTCCCTAATGCTTCTAAATAAATATTAAATTCCTCACACCACTGTTGCCATCGTGTTGCAACAGAATTAGGCTCAGCAGTGATGCTGAAAGCTGGGGGGTGCTCGATGTTAAAAGGCATTTTGTTTGCTTACCTTAATAACTGTGGTAGGTTAAGCTACTGTTCTGCAGTCACAAGTGTACTTCCTACCTACCTAACTTTAAATTTCACCCTTTTGTGTATTTGATGAAATTCCTATTCTGCTGCTTGTAAAATCTTCATTGGGCGATTTTACTCTTGTCCCCTTATGTACAAAGACCTTCTCTTGTGCTGGCCGTCCTTGTGCATAGGGACCAATGCTTCTCCCTGCTTGCTTCTCCCTGCTTGTCCGTCGTCCTTTACGTCGCCAAATGTTCGATATTGATGCTTAGGTAGGAAGTTCTATTAACCATAATAATTACCTGGAATATAGATGAACAATTGTTAGTAATTATTTCTCAGCTGATCCCATCTCGTCGATGTGTGTTTGATGGATAATAATACGTTGGTATTCTAAAAAATACCTTTAATGTCTAAAAGACTACATTATAATGTTTACTCTGTGACAGCTAACTCCCAAGTGTGTATGGAGCGTCTTACACAAATCTGACAAACCAAAACATTGCTAAACAAAAGAGCATCGCTCTGAAAAGACTTAAATCCTACTCCAGTACAAATCATAAAGAATCACATTCTATCTTTGAGGTAGTCAACAAATGTTTGAATCCTAATACCAAAACAAATCATTACTCTTATGTATAAAGCATAACATGTCTCATTCATGCAATATGATGCAATGTTGCGCAATACCTGCAACACTTGAAATAATATAGTACATTATTACAATAATACATAACACATGTTTTACCTTTAATTATTAGTGATGCAGCATATATAAAGTAATGTATCCTGTGTAAACTGCACCAGAGATAGAACAGAATTCTTCTTATTTTGTATCACATATGAGATTAGAATCTTTTTATGACGACTCTCATCTGTTTTGACGAAAACTGAATGTGAAATTCAGTACTAATAAACTAATCTCATTCAAGGTCTGTAGCCTACTATTACAGGAATGAAAGCTCGTGTGAACATTGACTTTAAATCCTACGCTGGAGATGTTGGACGTGGATCTCAGCCCTCAGACGCATACGTGAATTGGTTGATGTCGTGAGAAGATTTTGGTGTTGGGGGATATTTCATGGCTGTTTCGTCTCCTATTATGATGTAGGTTGGAACTATACCTCTCTGATTGTTATGTTTATCAGCATCAACATCATTATTGTTAGCATTAGCATCTATATTTTCATAATCCTTTTCATTGCTGTTCTCGTCATTGCCATATATTGTTATTCGAGGTGTAATACATTTTTTTCTATTATTCACTGGGTTATGGGAGGTAATGAATAGCTGCTTCACAAACTACTTTCTACGCTTTTCTCTATTGTTGTTCTTGTAAATCATCTATTGTGTAAATCTTCCATTTATTCTCATTCCTTTGATTGAAATACTCTCTCTCTCTCTCTCTCTCTCTCTCTCTCTCTCTCTCTCTCTCTCTCTCTCTCTCTCTCTCTCTCTCTCTCTCTCTCTCTCTCTCTCTCTCTTTGACATTTCATTCAGCCAATAAGCATTCATCTGAAAAGAAATTTGCCCTTAGGACGGAAAAATAAGGTACAGCCTTTTCTATCTCAGAGGTTCCAGCAAGAACATATTAACAGATAAAAAAAATAATATATAAAGGAGTTTCAATAAAAATGACATTGGCATAGAAAAGGTGAACAGTGAAAGGTTAAAAGTGATCACTGTCAATTAAAGATTCACACCAGGACAGGGAATCTAACTAAATGAAATATTTAACACAGGAAAGTTTCAAACCTCCTGCAAAGAAAAAAAGGTCAACACCTTAAATGGCTAAAGCATAAGGTCACTTGTAGAGAGAGTTATAAAGTTGACATATTAAAAAGAGATTCTAGAGGAGTACCCAGCCAAAAAGGAAATCTACACAGTAATGATGATTTAAAAAAAAGAAAATCAGGAAAAAAAAACTTCAAAGACGCACAATAGGCAAAATATTTGGACACCGGAAGAAACACAAACCGAATGTGTTTCCCAATAGCACATTTGTAATTAAGAGTCAAAACTAGTATTTTAACATTACTGTATACATACATAGATACATTGTCAATGTATACATCTGGATGTTGTGGAGCCCCTTTCCTCGACCTACTTACCATCATACTTTGTGTCTTCGAGGGTTCAACTTCATCCCAAATATGTTGCCCTTTTCGCTGCTAGTGGTATTTTTCTTGTAATTTTCATAGCTGTGTCACGTTCCTCTGTGCAATGAGTTTCTTGTTTGATATTATAAGTAACGTGTAGACTTTTCTTTTTTTACGTAGTACTAAGTATGAACGTAATTCTTACACGTTAGGTTTCTCTATCACAAGGCTGAATACTACACAGTATTCTAGCTGCGACCAGATCTGGCTATAGATAGAATCGGTGGAACTTCAGAAGCAATAACTTATTGCAAAAGCTTTTATGATGAACCGGTTGACGTAAGTCTCTCTTCATAGTTTATATATGACAGATGTATTTTACCCTTGTTACTGATCTTTGAATATTTTATATTTTCATTTATTACTTCTCGTATATTCTTATTTATATCGTTATTTCCTTTCTAACCTGTGCTACTTTCTGCGTTGGACCCCTTGGACTTATAGCAACGTGCTTTTCCAGCCTAGATTCTACCTTAGCTTCTAATAATAGATAATGATAATCTGTTTCTTATTTATCCGATAGTTTTGGGGCTTTATAACTGGCATTTTGTACACGGCACCTTTCAATATTATATAGATATTTCTTTTTGGATGGCTAATTATTCACCAGCATATGTTTATGTTTCTTATTAGTTGGTTGCTCTTTGGAGAAGAAGAAGAAGAAGAAGAAGAAGAAGAATGGCTCGCATAAAAAAAAGAAAAAAACAAGTGTACCGCCCCTTTGCCCATCGAACTTTCACCTGAATGCCCCTCTTTTCCGATTACTACGTGACTCTTTTCCCCATAAATGTATTTTTTCTCTCTCCGGATGAA
>NC_090760.1:49847784-49855284 GCF_036898095.1 Palaemon carinicauda | reverse complement strand
GGAAGAGGAATCCTATGTGGTACTGCCTGGCCAATAACACTAGCGGTGGTTAGTATCTCAAAGGTGGCTTGTGCCCTAGACAACAGTACTACGTATAACATGTGAATAGGATTTTATCTGCATGAAAGGAATAATTCATACGAGTAATTACAGATCCTCAAAGACTAGTAAAACTGGTTTTATTATATGCCAACGTAAAGACATAAAAAAAATGGCCTCATATAAAAACACTGTAGAAACCCCAAGAAAAAATCTTTACTTTATGATAAAGAAAAGCAATATCAAGTTCCTTAGAAAATGCAAAGATAAATTTTCACGTTAACATCGATGATCTAGAAGCAGGAATAGAGAAGACGAGTCGGGTCCGGTCGTTTAGTGCAAAGTGAGGAAAATGCTTTCCAATGAAACACACAAGACGTCTAATCGGACATAATTATTGAGTCGATGAATGTTATTGAGCAGCTACAGTTCCATTACATACAGGACTAACATGTACATTCCAGAATTAACATGAGAAAATAGCGGCATTGGATTAAAAGAACGCTCTTACTTCAAATACCCACTCGAGTTATTGGCATTTAAAGACAATCTTAAATTTCCCCAGCGAACCTTAAATTTTGCCTTTGAAAACCTTAAATTCTCCCCCAAAAACCTTAAATGCTCCCATGAGAACCTTAAATTCTCTCGTTAGAGCCTTAAATTCTCCGCTCATCAGATTTTAGACACCACTGTCTGATATTCCCTTATTATGATTCATGATTTTTGAAAAACGTACAGCATATTCTTACGTTTATAAAGGAACATTAATTATTTTTACTTTTTTATTACATTTGTTATAGAAAAAAAATCTTATTTTGCTATATTTAACATTAAGAGCAGAGTAAGTTACTTTTCAGTTAACTCTTAACGCAGCATAAAGAATGTGACTCCTTTGATATTGATAAGCTTATCTTAATGTCAGATCACAGCAAAGCATTGCCAGTGATAAGGAATAATATCAAAAGGAAAATTAAAATCATTAGACTTTGGTATCAACGAATTTCCCATTTAACAAATAAATGGTAATTTCATTAGCAATTCAATTCAAAATAGTTCCGCATTTAAAAATCAAGCGTAATTAAGAGTCATTGGGCGTAAATAATTTATGCATTGGAATATTATTATGAGAATTGAAAACTATGTACAAATATTCTTTCTCATATAAATGGATATATCTTATACCTTCCTTTACAGATTAGAGACCAAATATATAACAAAGACTTTACAGCTTTGTTTCTAAACTAAATAGTAAAATCCAGATTATTTTCTGATTACCACTTCATGGAAGCTTATCTTTTCTAAAGATTGTCGATGTTTTCATAGTGATCGCTTCATCCAGAATCAAGTCAAATACGTTTATCATTCTCTCTTCTAGACTTCCATGTGTAATCAGTAATACCAATATGATAAACATGAATGTTGAGGATATTTATTTGATCATTGTAATGGATGATAGCCATTGAGTATATGAATATAAAAAGAATCGACATTAAATAACAATATATCTTAAGGTAACATGAATTCTGACGAGATGGAAATTTAGGCGAGGTAATCATGGAATTATAGTAGTTGATTTACTGCCATCTTATCCTTTAAAAAAGACGTCAGGGCAAAGAAGAGAGGAATTCAAGAAAATTATTGCATACACAAAAGAAGTTGATTTGTGTAAAAGTGAAGTTTGAGATGATTGTAATAACCAAATCAAACTAAATCGAGATTGTTCCTTAAATCCACTATTGAAATATTGGCAAAATATTTCTTAAACAGCGAAATAGAATTATATAACCAGCAAAAGTAACCATAACAGTAGAATTTTTCATCAACAGCAATAAATATAGAAACCGTTAAAGGGTTTTTTTTTTTTTTTTTTTTTTTTTTTTTTTTACAAATTCAGACGAAGAGCTGGTGACGAATGCTAAATGAAAACCAATCAAGGCAGATGATTAGTAATACTCGTGTAGATACAAAATAAGTTCGAGGTATGAGATATAAATTCAATATATCTTTTTATTGAAGAAATACTAGAATGAAATAAGTTGTAGTTGATTACTTTAAAATATACTCACATTCTGACAACTGTATATCGCTATACAATGAACAATAGATCGGGTTATCAAAAGTGATAGTGAGATACACTTTGGTCTTCCTGACCCATAGATGCATTCCTCACCTATCAACCTCAATAACATCCTCTCAACAGCAACCAACCTCCATCAACAAATAGGCAGCAGTCGACAGTATCACAAAGACAATATATTGCTAAAGTGGAATAGTTTTTATTATTTGCAACCGAGAAATATGCCTTATGCCCTTTCCAAAGCAAAGGGAATCAAACAGTGGTCATAATAACTGGATGCTAAAAGAAAGTGTATGTGAGCTTGGAAGTAATGGTAAATAGTATGCAATGTAAACTACAACGGGCACTTGGTAAATCGCATACATTCACCAATACCTCATGGGTTACCATGTGTTTGCAAACGAATCGGATAACAATTGTCACATAATGACGAAACCAGTATATTGACCTCATGACATTGCTGACCCTAAAGTGAGCAATGTTGCGAGGTAGCTGTTAGGTATTAAGCGAAATGCAAGCTCCACCTGTCTGTGCCATCTATCAGCCATGGCTGAATACAACTGCGACTTTCAACATATCCCTGGGAAAGTAAATCCTGTTTTCGATGCCCTGTCATGAAACACAATGGCAGCCATACAAGTGGGATTAGATTACAAGGACTTGGCAGAAGCCCCACAGAAAGCAAGCAGGACATCCAGTATAACCCTCCGCTGGGAAGAAATTGCCCTAGATAACTAAAATGTCAAATTCCTCTGTGATATGATTACTGGATGGCAATGCCAATGGATACCTGGCCCCATGTGCCTACAGGTGTTTGATTTAATTTATTGCCCCTTACATTAATCACTCCCATCTACTACAAAGCTAATAGGGACAAAGTTTATTTGCCACGGCATTACTATGGATGCGAAGGGTTGGGTACATGACTGTACGTTTTGACAAACTTAAAAAGTACATTGACGCATGGATTCAGGAGTTGATACTTTTCTTCAACTTCATCGTTGTGTTGCCCACATCCTCGTCAATATAGTAGAGCACCTACCCACATCACAAGGACACCTTTACCTATTTACCATCATTGTCCGACTGCTCATTGGCCCTATGCAAACTGCTACGTCCGCCTCATGTACATCTGCCTTACCTCCAGGGTGGATAGCAAGATTTGGTATCCCTGAGCATATTACTTCTGACAGGGGTAACACACCCACCTCTCAGTTGTGGGTATCATTGACAAATTTTTGGGCATAATCCTACATCAGAAAACCACCTACAACCCTACAGCCAATGGAATGGTTGAATGTTTCCATCGCACCTTAAAGGAGCTTTGATGTCCCACTGTAATAGCACCAACTGGATTAGTTAGCTTCCCTAGGTTATTCTGGGATTATGAACCTCTCCTAAGGAAGCCTTTGATTTCTCAGCAACTTGCATGGTGTATGGTAATTTCTGCTGAATGTCTCCCGTCTGCAACCTCCTCAACAATCTCCAGCACCTACGTCCCGTAATGTGGAAATTTACTCCCTGCTGCCAGACATACAAGCCCCCAGCGAAGAAACATACAAAGACATTTAAACACTGCAACACATGTCTTCGTGCGCACTGACACTTACAAACCACCGCTGGTGCCCACTTACATGGGACCTCTCCACGTTTAAGACTTTCTTAATTAATATTCGTGTGAAAACCTGTATATCTCCAGCAAGATGACCGACCTATAGTTCACAAAGAGAAAAACTACAGCAAACTTATAGTAGAAGATACTGTAAGCATCGCTCTCCTGGTTCCAACTTTAAACATATAGTGATATGGGTAATCTTTGTAGCGGTGCAAGTCCGAGCGTGTGTTTGTGTTTACTAGGATATCTCTGCATATACTGTTTATGTATAAAAGTATACAAACAGCTATTTTACTCTTGATATTCTACGGATCCCTGAATTTTGAAAATGAAATTAGTGTACCTTCTGATATTAAATTTCTAAAGTTTTTCAGTCTTTATAGTATATAATTTCGTCATAGATAATTATAATATTCGTAGGGCTTCATATATAATAGGATATTTAAACTTACGTTAACTAATAATCACTTGTTTAGAAAGTTTTGTTGAAATAGTTCTATAGTGAATAAAATATGAAGGAAAGGAATATTTATTGTTTCTTTAACCAAAGGCTTACACCTGAATACTTAAATAAGTTGAGAGAATAAGAGGATTCCTGTAAGAAATACCTACACGTCACAAAGGCAATCCTCTCACTATATAAATAAATAGATTAATTAAATTATATATATATATATGTATATATATATATATATATATATATATATATATATATATATATATATATATATAAATGTATATATATACATATATATATATATATATATATATATATATATATATATATATATATATATATATATATATATATATATATATATATTTATACATATATATACTATATTTATAAATGTATATATATGTATATATATATACATATATATATATATTTATTTATATATATATATATATATATATATATATATATATATATATATATATATATATATATATATATATATATATATATATACTGTGTATATATATATATATATATATATATATGTATATATATATATATATATGTATATATATATATATATATATATATATATATATATATATATATATATATATATATATATATACTGTACAGAATTACGTCTATATATATATATATATATATATATATATATATATATATATATATATATATATATATATATATATATATATATATATATATATATATATATATATACATATATATTTACTGAACTACGTTCATTTAATTAGATATTATGGTTTCCAGACATACAGAAAGTTTGTTCTATCGTACAATAGTAGTGTCCTTTAGGTGGATCAAAGGACTCGAAAGTATATTATATATCATAAATGTGATTTGTTGCTTCTGCATTAATAGGAAAGGTTTATTTTGATAAACAAATATTTTCTATGGCTGATCGAGGAAGCAACTGCTTTATTTTTGCAGAAACCTTTTGTATATATCGTTAATTTTTTGATCACTTGGTAAATAGAGTTATTTGGTGTTTTAAGTATTTTGTAACATTGTTTAGAACCAGTGTTGATTATTATATCTTTAAATTACTTATTTGTGTGAATGCCTCTTGAGTCGTTCTTTAATATACAGTAATTATATATCGTGACAGGTTTAAGTTTTTAGAGGGCCAAGGTTTCTGGTCTTTGTCAGAGTAATAAAAGTCTTCATAAGATTGAACCAACTTCTCTGAAGATTATTATGCATTTCTGGCAGAAGATTAGTGTGTTTTGGTTTAATATCTCCCACACTAATTATTAGATCAAAATAGTCTTTTGACACAGCACTCTATAGATCTTCCCCTAATGTTTTATATAATAATGCATTGGCAAATGTCATAATGAAGGTCAAGCCAGATGAATCGGTTAAGTAAGTCAAGCAATTCGAATACCTACAATATCCCGTCCCTCCCCTCTACTTCATCCCTCTGTCTTGACCATCCTCCTATCTCTTCAGTAACCCCGTTTCCTAGTTTTTCGGGCGTCGCTTAATTTACCTTTTCTGTAACTTGTCATATTTGTTAATAATAGATAGAATTGAAATGTTGGATTCTTGTTATGAATCCTAATAACTTTTCATGATACTGTTGTATTTAGTCAGGGTGTATAAGGAGTTTATAACCTTTAGCCAATTTACCCAACTTGATGAACCTGCCATGGCGGCTCATTTTAACTGTTTAAAAGTAATGAAACACACCTTTTCCAAAGGCAGGATCGATTGGCATCCAAAGTACTCATGTTACACGCTATGTTCTAAGACTGGAAACTAACAATATAATAGTGATTTATCAGGCATGGTTACCTTAGAGTGTGAATTGATAGAGGCATAACAACGAACACTAACAAGGCAATTTCAGGGTAACATTTAAGGACTTGCACACCATTTCAAAAGAGATTTGAAGTAGGTCATCGATAAGCCGGCGGAAGTAAGGTTTTTTTTCTTGGAAAGTAAGTAAAGATGAAAAGTCAAACAAAGAAGCGGTAATGAAAGTAATTGAAGCAAGTGGTAAATCATCATTTAGTGGTGTATGGTCTTAAAAAATGATGGTAAATGTATTGGGAGTTTAAATGAAAAAATAACCCAAAATATCATATTTCTTATCTTACAAATCATTAAATATATTTTTTTCTATATTTTCTTTGAAAAAAACCATAAACAAAGCAACAGGAAAGAGGATTTTGAAAACAAGATTTAAACATTTATAATAAATTGGATAAAGAATCTTTTATAAGTTTACAAGAAATATCGAAAAGTTTAACGCGACCGTTTTTTCTCAGTGAGAGATATTTGAATATTCTTAATTGTCGACAGGAAAAGTCCTCATGTGAAGGGAAAGAGACATTGAACGTCTTCTCTTTCGTCAATACTTATTTTCTTTGTTCTTGAGATAGTTCATTAAGAATATATATATATATATATATATATATATATATATATATATATATATATATATATATATATATATATATATATATATATATATATATATATGTATATATATATATATATATATATATATATATATATATATATATATATATATATATATATATATATATATATATATATATATATATATATATGTGTGTGTGTGTGTGTGTGTGTGTGTGTGTGTGTGTATCTACCTGGAAGATAATTGGGGAACTAACAATAATTCTGCACTCTTTGGTGTAAATGCAATAGTTCCTCCTTCAATTAAACCAGATGGCTCTGTTACTTCACTATCCAAAGGAAAAGGCAACCCTTTTGGCAGATGTGTTTGACAGTAAGAAGAGTAATAAGAACTTGATCTTCCTCATTTTTGTTTACGTGAGGCTAAACCAACCAATTTAGCATTTTGATCTCGTGAAATTAACGCTCTCTTGGTACACTTTGATTCTCAGAGTTGTAGACCAAATATTTTTTTTTCCTTTTTTTTATAAAGTCTGCAAGTTCCTTAGCTCAAATTTATCTGTAATTTTGCGCAAGTTAGTGAGAAAAGAAGCTTTTAGCACTTATGAGAGAATTGGCAATGTTACTCCACTATGTAAATGTGTTTGTAGTAGCTCAGGTCCAACTGTTTACCGCCCCAAATCCGTAACTCCCATATTATCTAAACTCTAAAGGTTTTGAACGTCTTTTGGCAAGACGTTTAAATATGTTAACTGAAGTTAGTCATCTGTACCATGGTTTGCAATTTAGCATTCATAAAGGCCTTGGAGCCTGTGATACCCTTCTTATAATCGCCAATGCTGTATAGAAATTCCTTGAATGTGGTTAGAAAGTTCGTAT
>NC_090760.1:49797784-49837784 GCF_036898095.1 Palaemon carinicauda | reverse complement strand
AGAGGTGGTAATTGGGTAATCTTAATGTATGGCTTGACGAAGTATGGTTATTATCAATTAGGAAGTGATGATGATGGTGGTAACAACCTTATTTATAGCATTTAATATCAATTATTCCAATTCGCAGTGGAAAGGGGCATATATCGATCTAACATTGTTTTTAGGTGGTCACTGAACATCTTCGGAGCATGGGATCTTCACCAAAAAGAAATACAAATCCAACACCAGCTTGCAAAGTAGTTAGCGGTCTTGTATGATCCTTGAACACATCCAAGAAATATAGAATATTGGATACAAATCATATATATGTATATATATATATATATATATATATATATATATATATATATATATATATATATATATATATATATATATATATATATATATATATATATATATATACACACACACACATATATATATATATATATATATATATATATATATATATATATATATATATATATATATATATATATATATATATATATATATATATATATATATATATATATATATATATATATATACACACACACACACACACACACATATATATATATATATATATATATATATGTATATATATATATATATATATATATATATATATATATATACATATATATATATACAACGGATTTTGAGCGAAGCGAAAAATCTATTTTTGGGTGAGATGGCCATGTCGTCCTGATGGAAGTTCCTATAGGGTAACTTCCTAGTGTATATTACAACTACGGCGATATTCCCAGAGAATTTACCTTAAGGTACCCAGAATTCTAACTCCTAGAGCGAATATCCCTAATGAAAGGGATATCGCGACATATCAGAGGACGTATTCTTGACACGCCACATGGCAATCTGCACCCCAAACAGAGATAACACATCGAGGGGTCAATTGGCAAGAAACGAAAACGGGAAAGAAAAAGGGGGAGCCGCTCCTTAGGCTCCCTCTTCTCCAGTTTCGTAAGCGTGCCTGGCGCCAATCCTGGCGCCATCTGTATTCCTTGTAGCGTACGCCAGGTGCTACAGATACTGTATGTAGGGCGGGTCCATCAGGACGACATGGCCATCTCACCCAAAATTAGATTTTTCGCTTCGCTCAAAATCAGTTTTTGGGGCTCAAGCCATGTCGTCCTGATGGAAGTATACCAGAGCATTACTGTATCTGTGGATTCTCAGAACGTGCCGTACTCCCCGGAGGTAATTTTTCCCGGTCGACTAGACCTAGAGACCTAAGATGTTACCATTATACATCTTTTCAACTAACCATAAACCATGTTAGACCTTCCTGCCCTTTACAGGGAAGAGTCCTTCTAGACTCTGGAAAAGTCTCGAAGAGTACATATACCTATGTATGAATACCGGGCAAGCTAATATAGTGGTCTCACCCTATATTAAGTAAAGCATAGTCTGTAAAGAACCACTGCGTCAATATGAAATATCGACCAGTTCTCCGCACAATACTTGTATTGGACAAAGGTTTATATCCGCATAGGAGGAAACTTGTAAAACCGCTACCGTCCCCTTCTGGGACGGAGTCCTCCCGTTAAGGGAAAGCATAAACCAATGCAACATAGCTTGCATAAAGGAACAATTCTATTAGAATTATCCCAGATAAAGTACATAGAATGAATGCTCAATTATACCAATAAATTGACACAGGGGAAGGAAACGCAAGGTTCACAAGAACAAATTTATTGACAAACAATAAATAGACAGGTTAACAACAATGATATATATATATATATATATATATATATATATATATATATATATATATATATATATATATATATATATATATATATATATATATATATATATATATATATATATATATAAGAAGAGGATAACCCAAATCTTTAAGCATAAGTATGATAGTAAACAGAACTTGTTTATCTGAAAGAAAAAACATTATTGACACTTTTAAGATACCAAGGTATCAAAGTCTGTATTACAAATCAGTCACATTAGCGTTAGAAAACGCTTGGCACACATGTCTGCACTTATGCTAGGTTCACCTTTGGAAATGGAACAGTCTACGTGGGCAACTCAGTGCCCTCACTTATTTTGTAGTACCGTATGTAACTACACACTCACCCTGGAGTTAATCGTCCCAATTAAAACCACTGTTCCTCGCAGAGTTAAACAGTAGGGTTAACGACGCGACCCACTGCTACCACAGATCTCTTTAGTTCCTCTACTTGCTTCGCATAGTGGTGAAAGAACACTCTGGAAGACTTCCAGCCAGTGTATGAACGGAGATGTTCAAAATCCATACAATTAAAGAAATTTAAGGATGAGGCAACTTTCCTCGGATCGTGACCTGCAGGTGTACTGTCAGGATCCGCTCTGCGAATAAAATATGTGATTTTCGCTCTGAGTTGATTCAGAGATAAATTTGAGCCTGATGTTTCTCCCCTGAATAGTTGACCACCCTTGAAGTCTGAAGTTCTACGAAGATAGACCTTTAGGCATTCTACTGGACATAGAGATGCATCTTCTTTCAGAGGGCAGATTCTCCAGGGACCCCACCTGTTGGTGGGTAACTCATTCTTGGCGAGAAACGTAGGATCCGGAAACAGATTCAGTTCTCCCCCATCCAGGAACTGAACACGACCTGCCTCTCTCGAGAGGGCTACAATCTCACTAACCCTGGCCCCGGATGCGAGTGCAAATAGGAAAATAACTTTTTGTGTCAAATCCTTTAACGCACACTCCTCATTGCTCAACAGAGAAGTGAAATGAAGAACTTTGTCTAAAGTCCATGAAATGGGCTTTGGAGGTGCTGAAGGTCTGAGCCTAGCGCAGGCTTTCGGAACTTTATTAAAGATCTCGTTACCAAGGTCGACCTGGAAGGCATATAGAATGGGTCTTGTCAAAGCAGACTTACACGCGGAAATCGTGTTAGCTGCCAACCCTTGACATGGAGGTGGATGAAGAAAGATAAGCAGAAGTCTGTCGAGATCTCCTGTGGATTCTTCGCCCTGACAAAGGCCACCTATTTTCTCCAAGATGACTCATATTGCCTTCTAGTAGATTTGCACTTATATTCCTCTAGGAAGTCTATGCTGGCTTTCGAAATCCCGAAACGCTTTCTCACCGCTAGGGAGAGAAAATCATGAGCTGCAGGGTCCAGGTTTTCTGTAATGAAGCGCAGACAGTCGACTTCTGGACTCGCTGGGTCAGAACTGGATCTGGTAGCGGTACAAACTTCAGCCGTAGTTCCAATGCCAGGGGGAACCACACGCTGTTCGGCCACTTGTGGGCCACTATTGCCGCTACCCCCTTGAAGGATCTCAGTTTGTTGAGGACCCTCAACAGAAGGTTGTGAGGAGGGAACAGATAATTCCTGGACCATCTGTTCCAGTCGAGGGACATCGCGTCCACTGCTTCCGCTAAGGGGTCCTCGTACGGGGACACGTACAGGGGCAACTTCTTGTTGTCTTTCGTCGCAAAGAGGTCTATCTGCAGTTCTGGGACTTGATTCAGAATGAAGGAGAATGATCCTGCGTCTAAGGACCATTCCGACTCTATCGGTGTGAACCTGGATAGAGCATCCGCTGTCACATTGCGGACTCCTTGAAGGTGAACTGCCGACAGGTAACACTTCTTCTTTTCCACCAATCGGAAGATGGCCAACATCACTTGGTTGAGAGGTGGTGACCTCGATCCTTGTCGATTCAAGCATCTCACAACTACCTCGCTGTCCATCACCAACCTTATGTGGATCGAGTGACGCGGGGAGACTTTCTTTAAGGTAAGGAGCACTGCCATAGCTTCTAGAAAGTTTATATGAAAGGTCTTGAATAGCTTGGACCAAGTCCCCTGGACTTTTTTCCGATGAGAGTGACCTCCCCATCCCTCCTTCAAGGCGTCTGAGTGAATCGTCACCGACGGGGGAGGTGGCTGAAGAAGAACCGACTTCTTTGGATGTCTGGCTTGGGACCAAGGCCTGAGAAGAGTACGTAGCCGAAGCGGAACTGGTCTTCTCAGATCTCTACGCGCGTTTGATGCATAACTTCTCCAAACTCCGATTGCATCCTTTAGCTGTGCTCTTAGCACTGGGTCTGTTACCGAAGCAAACTGGAGAGAGCCCAGTACCCTCTCCTGTTCGCGTCTTGATATCCTTTCGGAATCTAGAAGTCTCTTGACAGAACCCACTATCTCCTTCCTTTTCTTCGCCGGGATGGAGAAACGGTGTGACATTAGGTCCCAGTGGATTCCCAGCCACTGGAACTTTTGAGATGGAGAAAGTCGAGACTTTTTTCTGTTGATCTTGAAGCCTAGATACTCTAGGAACTGGATCACATGACTGGAAGCTTGCAAGCATTCTGTCTCGGATGCTGCCCACACCAACCAGTCGTCCAGGTAGGCTACTACCTGAATTCCCTTTAGGCGTAATTGTTTGAGAGCTACGCTCGAAAGCTTCGTGAAAATCCTTGGGGCTATATTTAGCCCGAATGTCATGGATCTGAAGGCGTATAGTCTTCGTTGTAGCTTGAACCCTAGGTAGGGAGAGAGTCGACTGTTGATTGGAACGTGCCAATAGGCGTCTGCAAAGTCTATGGAGACGGAATATGCCCTCTTGGGCAGTAAGGTCCTTATGTGTTGCAGTGTTTGCATCTTGAATTTGCAATTCACTATGAACTTGTTGAGTGGCGACAAGTCCAGATGACTCTGAGCTTTTCCGAGTCTTTCTTGGGAACACAAAACAGCCTCCCTTTGAATTTGATGGACTTCACCCTTCGGATCACTTTTTTCTCCAACAGTTCTTGAATGTACTCCTCCAGAACGGGGGTGGAGTGTTGGAAAAACCGAGGGCACGGGGGTGGAGTGCTGTACCAGCTCCAGCCCAGTCCATTCTTGAGTAGGCTGTGGGCCCAGGGATTGAAGGTCCACCGATCCCGAAATTTCAGAAGTCTCCCTCCTACCGGCATCATCTCACTTGGACTGCCGTCCTGAGGTCTTGCCTCCCTGACCGCGACCACCCCTGAATTCTCTTCCCCTTGAGGGGCGCCTAGACGAGCCTCTGGCTGCTCCTCTAGGCTTTGCTCGAAAGGAAGTAGACTGCCCTTCGAAGGTTGGGGTGAAAGCCGTGGACTGTGTCGACACGGCCTGGGGTACCCACCGGAATGTGGTCGGGGTTTGTGCCACCATCTGGGGCACTGAAGGCAATGGCAATTGCAGTTGCTGTTGCTGTTTAAGAGGCTTGGCTTGCCGAGACGGTAGCCTAGTCCTCATAGTCTTCCTCTTTGTTTGAGGACCCTCATCCGGGGAAGACTTTCTTTTGATAGCCAGGCCCCACTTTTTGAGAAGGTTTCTATTCTCCGTGGCGGCCCTATCAACAACTTCTTTGACCAATTCGGTAGGGAAAAGGTCTTTGCCCCAAATGTTGGAGGAGATTAGTTCCTTGGCTCGTGCCTCACCGTAGCCGAGGTGAACAAGAACTCCCTACAAGCTCTCCTCGCCCTGACGAAGCGATAAAGATCCTTCGTCACTGTGGCCAGATGAGTCTTGGCTACTACCATGAACATTTCATGGCCCTTGGGGTCACTTGCCATCGTCTCAAGAGTAGTCTGAAGAGACATTGAGGCAGCCAGTCTTTCTTTTGTCTCGAGCTCTCTCTGCAAAAGAAAGTCAGACAGTTTAGGGAGGTCCTCGCCGAACTGACGTCCGGCAATATCAGCCTCCAACTTCCCAACTGAGAAGGTAAGATGGATGTCCTTCCAGTCTTTGTGGTCCATAGGCAGGGCCAGCGACAAGGGTTTACACTCCTCCAGGGAGGGGCAAGGCTTGCCGGCCTCGACTGCTTTTAGTACAGCCGCAAACCCTTTCTGTAAAAAGGGGAAGGCTGTAGCAGGAGAGGACACAAAGGAAGGGAGCTTCTTACTCAATGCAGCTACCTTTGAGTTTGTGAAGCCCCTCTCTTTCATCGAGGATGAAAGCAAAGCTTGAGCCTTAGCATGGTCCATCACTATGACCTCCTTCGGCTCTGTCTCCTCCTTTGAAGCTGGTTCCTTCCTCAGCCGGACATAGCTGTCCGGATATGACCCCTTGCTGGGCCAGAATTCCACCTCCTCTAGGGGAACTGAACCCAACTTATCCGAGATGACAATCTTTCCAGTCGTCATCGGCATGTGCTCAGCATACCTCCATGGGTTAGCATCTTAGCACAAGGGAAGGTTTTTCACATTGAGCTTTTTCTGGAGACCATGTGATGCTGCAAGCCTCTGCATCTGCAGTTCCATTGCAGTCGCCTTCTCCTGATTCTACTTCTGCATTTGTTGGATTATTCCAACAATGGAGGAGAGGGCCTGTCCCAGCTCTACTGGGAGAGCGGCTGATGTTGAGGGATTAGGCTCTGGGATCTGAACCTGAATAGCCGACACCTCGTCGACCTCTTCCTCTACAACGTCTGGGGCTTGAACTTCATCCTAGGCTTCTGCCAGGAGGTCTTCCTCCAGACGCTCGTCCACGTCAGACATCCTGTCATTCAACTGGATGTCTTGCATAGCGACTGCAACTTCAGCATCCACCTGGATCTGAACTTGGGGGAACTCCTCTTGAGGCTGGGGAATCACTGCATCAGCTGATGCCCTAGGGAAAAGATACGCCCTCATCTTCTCACTTGGAAGATAAGGTCCAGAGGTGTTCTTCTGGAAGCCCCTTACCCAGGTACGAAGCTTCTCCCTTGCTATATCCCTTGATTCCGCCGTCCTAGGGGAATCAAAGGCCTCAGTAATCAAGTTAGTGCACACGGTACATACCTGAGGGTCCCAATACTGGAGATCACCCTTGGAAACAGCGCATGCTGCGTGCCTCCTACAAAACTCATGTCCGCAGAGGTTCTTACTGCGGACGTTGCAGAAAACACTTCCGCACTTCGGAGGGTCCTCCTGTAAAGAGAAGAAATTTCCATGAGTATCAAATGAACTATGTATCACTGGATATGCACAGTTTAGCATAACAATTCAGAAAGGAAAGACACACACTTGTGTTTCCTTCACAACCAATTGTTGCAGCCTTCCAGATAATAGAATCGTATGGTTAATCTCTTCTAGAATAACCAATGAAAAGTTTCCAGAGGAAACAGGTGTAGCTCACACCTAAGCAATGATTTTAAAATCCTGGATAATAGACAACAAAGAACTCACTTTCTTATCTGTAAGGCAACAGCAAAGGGCTGTGCAAGACAACACAAAAGTGTTAGAACACACAGTGCTGTACCAAAACTTATATTATAGTTTTCTTCTTACAGTATATGTTATACCGAAGAATACTGGTACAGTATAGAAGGTTATGTGCCGGCCGGCACTTGCCGGCCAGCACACACCATAACTAGCTGTAAAGTATACTACTTAACAGCTATAAGGCGGCAGAACGCTGGTTCAAATGCATGTGCCGGCCGGCAGTAACTGCCGACCCGCAACAGCCAATGTCGGCTACACAAGGTAGCACCCATCTGCCAGCCACTGCTCCTGGCGACCGGCAGACAAGGGCTGACATTAGCCGGCCGGCAAAGGTAAACAACCGATGCCAGCCAGCAGCAAAAGAACCAGAGGACTACGGGTACAGCACTAGAAGAAATAAGAATGGATGCCTGGATAAGAGAGTAAACTACCTCCAAGCCCGGAAATCCGAAAGAGTGCATATAAGGAAGGGGAGAATCTAATTCAGGCTTCCTGACCAATGCCGTCTGGCTCTAAAGGCAGGCATGGATGAGGGACCAAGGGAGGTCCGGGCAGCACTCAAAGCAGAAGACCCTTGCCGGCCGGCAGACTCTGCCGGCCGGCAAAGGACTGAGTCAATTCCACATCCTAACCTATCCTAGGTCCAGATGTAGAATGACGTACAGTACTGTAATGGCTAGGCCATTACGGAGATAGAGGGGGAAGGGACAAAAGAGGGTCCTACCAACCTTGCTTTAGTGAAGGATCACCCACAGCCAAGAAAACTCATCTTAGCCTAAGGGAGATCCAAGGAGGGAGGCCAGCAATACTTGCCAGCTCCCAAAGAACCAAAGCAAAGAAGGTGTTGCTACTCCCAGGGAAAGGATCTTATCCTCCCACCGAGAACAGCAACAAGGACTAGTCTGCTAGATCACAAAAGAAAGAATCATCTCGTACAGAAACCTTCGGTAGTGACCTAAGGAGGCTAAGCCTCCTATGTCTGTGTCAGGCCAGCGAGGGAGACTCTAACCCAATCCAGACAAACACAGACTCAGACTAAAAACTCTGTTGTTCTGTCCCTCTGTGCTCTCTGAAACCCGACTTATTGGAACAGGAAGGTACAGTAACACCCAAGTATAGTTTTATCGACAGTTAATTCAGATAAACCACTTAGGGATAAGCCCAAGGCCTAAACAGAGGGAAAGGGATTGCATACCTTCTCCGAAGAAAAGAAAGCAACCGGGCAGTATGAGAAAGTATACTAAGGCTCCATAAGCAACTTAGCCTCGGCACCAAGAGAATCGATTACCTAAATCACCGAAACTCACTCGTATACTATCTTGGAAATATTCAACATAATCTTAAATGTATAAAAAACAGCCTAAAGCTTCAATAAAATTTTAATACACTCGGAAAACCAAAATCATGCAGGAAGTACTAGGACCAAACGACTAGACTACATGGCCTAGCGTAGGCCAGAGTTGGTGAATACTTCGCCAAAATAATACTAAAGCACAAAAGGAAATCCTATGTAACGCTAAATAGCTAAAATCTATTAAAGCAAAACAACCGGGAATGTTGCTCTGGCTAACTAAAACTCATACCTAGCGAGCGACAGCGTCCATGACGCCTCCGGTAGGCAACGGCTCTTGTAACAAAGATTAATACTATTAATCACTTAAAAATTTACCAAGAGCCTACATTTATACATAAAACAAATGGTACTCAACTTCTCAGAGGCCAACGAAGTTGGAGAAGCCATGAAAAGCTGAATAAATCCAAGATTTGCAAGAAACACCGGAAAAAACACCGAGTTGTTAAGCTACGCAAAAAGGAATACAGATGGCGCCAGGATTGGCGCCAGGCACGCTTATGAAACTGGAGAAGAGGGAGCCTTAGGAGCGGCTCCCCCTTTTTCTTTCCCGTTTTCGTTTCTTGCCAATTGACCCCTCGATGTGTTATCTCTGTTTGGGGTGCAGATTGCCATGTGGCGTGTCAAGAATACGTCCTCTGATATGTCGCGATATCCCTTTCATTAGGGATATTCGCTCTAGGAGTTAGAATTCTGGGTACCTTAAGGTAAATTCTCTGGGAATATCGCCGTAGTTGTAATATACCCTAGGAAGCTACCCTATAGGAACTTCCATCAGGACGACATGGCTTGAGCCCTAAAATTTGTATATATATATATATATATATATATATATATATATATATATATATATATATATATATATATATATATATATATAATGTGTGTGTGTGTGTATAAACATATCTAAAAGATATTTTAGTCCATCCACAGAAACTCCATTTGCTCTCTGTGAGAGCGATTTAGTTTAAGCATTTATTTAACTTATTCTTGAACGAGAGAGAGAGAGAGAGAGAGAGAGAGAGAGAGAGAGAGAGAGAGAGAGAGAGAGAGAGAGAGAGAGAGAGAGAGAGAGCATGTGCTAGGAATAATGGTAACAAAGGATATATCATTCTGACGTATTTCAATTGGAATAGTCAGTTCTTACAGTATTCAAGGATGTTCCATATGAAAATGTAATAAGGAATTCAAATATACCGGTGTGAATATATTTTTCGATAACTATTCTCGAAAACGTGTGCATTTCTTTAAAAAAATAAGAGATGAGACCTCTCTATCTCTTTCATATATATATATATATATATATATATATATATATATATATATATATATATATATATATATATATATATATATATATATATATATATATATATATATATATATATATATATATATATATATATATATATATATATATATATATATCATTAATCCTCACACTGTTTTGACTGACATCGGTAATTTCCCTCCTCCTCACGTTCTAACCATCCTAACGGTGTCTTGATTGTTTAATTTTTAGGCCACCTTTCAGGGCAAGAAGGGCTTGATCTCTCCAAGTCGGGTCTGGCCAGGCAACACCAGGTTTGTTTCTGTGTTTATATGTTCCTCATCCTGTACCTGATCTTCCGTACATACACAAATACTAACTCACCAGGGATCCTACTCCACATTCCTAATTAAAATTTCAAACTATGTGACATCTGTGTTATCCTTGTTAAAGCTTATCTCTTGTAATCAGGAATATACATTTCTCCTTTATACACTTTGTGGTGCAATAGTCCTAAGTTATGTTTTTACCTATACTGTATGTAACATACTTCTTTGCATTTAAAGGTAGGTGTCTTATTAATGACCGAATATTTTCTAATGAGTGTCTGCTATTCTCACTAAAAGCTGTAACCTAGTGTAATGTGACTCCTATACATATTAGATATAAAATGAAATGGTTCCCCCAAAGCCCCATTATCTAATTTAGATGTTAAGAAATTTTTCCTTCTTTTCACAAATTCTTATTTTACAGTGTATTTAGAGGTACTGATATTTTGTTTCCAAAAGCAAGTAGTATTCCTACTTGTTTACTGTGAGTCTTTTCTATGCCTCCAACATTCCGCGTCAACCAACTTTCATAACTGTGTATCAGGGAAGACATCACAGCTGCACGAGAAACTTTCATCTTATAGCAAAAGGGCACAGTTGTGTTTACAGTACAAAATATGGAAATCTTGTTAACTATCGAAGATGACGACTGATCATGTACATCAAGTATAGATTTCATTTTTGCATCATCTAAAAACCAAATCCCTAGATACAAATACTGAGAGCAATACTAAACTTACCAAACAGGATTGACTCTTTATCATAAATAACAAAATATTTAGTCTTTGATGAGTTAACCCCCATGCCATACTCTTTACCATAGTCCAATAACACTTCAAACTTTTTCATACACATTTCGCAAGATGTAGCGACAGTAATAATGTCGTCCATCAGAAGCAAGGCATGTAATCCTCCTAGAAAACCATCAGTTCCTAATCTTTCTTTGATCATCTTTATCATTTTATCTATATAAATTACAAATAACAAACATCTCCTTGGTGTCCATTGTCACACTTCAACTAATGATTCCTCATTTGCAGACTTTAAATTTTTTTTTGTACATTTGTACACAACCTGGATTGGCAAAAGCATGAGTTTACAGCACCCTATTGACTTCAAATGCTCCAGCATCTTTTTTCGAGGTACTTTATCATATGCCTTACTGTAGTCCAAAAACCACACATACAACTTCTTTTTTTTTGTATTGGACCAAATTAATTGATAAACGCAAAGCCAGTATTTGCTCAACACATCCACTTCCCTTTCGTGCCCCTGCCTGGCACTTATCAATGGAACACAATAGTGATAATCTATTCATTAGCTGCATATGATATATTTTGGCAAGTGTATTCATAATACTAATTCCCCGATAATTGCTACAGTCAAATATATTTCCTTTTTTGAACAATGTTATCAGTTTATTACTATACCAATACAAATGATAACATATAGACAGGAATATGTAGTTGAAAATGGTAAGAAAGAACAGTTTCTACGAAATAGGTAAGGCTGCAAATAACTCACGACAAATACCAATAGAACCTGTATTTTTCTTCAAATTCACCACTACACTTTCTAATTCTCTATTTGTAAAGGGATCATCCAAAATCGGAGTATAGGGTACACCACTAACGTCAAAGTTTTCCACACCTTGGATAACATTAGGGTTCAATAATTCCTCAAAATAAGCTTTAAACTGGGCATCCTCTGGGCCGTCATCACTTTGATCTGAAACATTCCCCTTTCAATCTATGGCAAAACAAATAACCTTCGAGTCATCATGGCTGAACAAGCGTTTCCACCGAGGGTGGCTTTGGTCCCATTCAAACTGATTATTTTGAGATGTATTATTCGTGGATCTTGCAACATCATTTATTAACTTAGAGTAGTCGGTTAGTAATTTTGAAACATCTTCAATTTGGTCATCGTCAATTTCCTGAGGACTATAGGTGTTCATAATGATCTTAAAGTTCTCTAAATTTACTGACTGATATGTTGGACCCCTTCAAATGATCTAACTCATTATTGAACTAACATAAGAAACTCACAAATTAGAAGCTCTCTAACAATAAACTTGTTGAAAATTCCCAAAAAGTAATACATTCTAACAAAAAAGTTAAAAGTGCATGATCAGATCCCTGAACATCGTGGGTCATCTCAACACCTTGTACATTCATTATCATTTTACTGCTCAATAAACATAAGTCTATTTCTGAGACCCAATTCAACCCCTGCATTTAGGACAAGTTACTTCCAAATTGCTTATTATCCACATCAAGATGATTCCCTATTACAAAGTCATTGTTCCTGCATAAGTTTAATAGCTGTTTACCTTTGTTATTTAGAACAAAATCTGTTACCCCCACATATGTATAAGGAAGATCTTCAGAGTTCATTAAAGTAGTCATTGAAACACGGCCATTAAAATCCCCAAGAACTAGAACCTTAGAAGAACTACAAACATTAGCATTAACTGAGCCGAACGAAGTTGGTTCACAACATGAATCCTCGGGGATATATATACACCTCTAAACATCCACCCAGGGTAACATGTCAATCTTGACTAAATTTTACCCTCCGTACCCATATCAATATTATATACATATTCCACAAGGGATGATTTCACGAACAATGCTATTCCGCCTCTTCTGTCATTACACCGGGAGAGGTTGGGCTATAACCCGGAACACCAAATTTGCGACCAGATTTTATTTCCAATAACCAAATTATTTGATAATCAAGAATATATGACAAATCCTCTCTTCTTTTCATTTACCTTTAATTCCACAAACATTCCATGAACATAAACTAATGCTTTCAAAACAGAAATTTGCTTTTGTATTACATACAAAATAATTGGTGCAAATCTATCAATGATTACTCTGTCCCGTAAAAGCACTCATTCCTTAGTATCATACTTCATAATAGTGCCCTGGGTCTCTGGTCTCTCTCTCTTCCTTTTCCTGTCTCCGAAGTCCAACAACTTCCTTTCTTACAGCAGAATGAGTGTCTCTATTTTTATAGATGCTAAAAAATGTAGGTCCGGCTGCTTTCAGGTATTTGGCAATAACAAGCATTCCTTCTTTCTCCACTCTCCACCACTAGAAAAATTGGTCTCTTTTTGCTTGCACTGGCTTGTCCTCTCTTCTTGAGAATCCAGTCATTTACATTGTGGTCCTCATGGTAATCAGATTTGTCCAGTAATGTTTTTATATCAGCTGGGTCTTTATTACCAAAGTCAGTACGATCATCCTCTGAAATTCTAGTAAGAATGAGTTTTTCTGATGGTCTTCTGCATTTATAGATTCGAAAAATCTTTGTTGGTGGTGGATAATTTTGAATGCTTCATCCAACCTCGCAGTCAACTGCATCACCTCCTGTTTTACTTGTTTGATATCTTTTTTTCAGATTCCTTATTTCCTCCAATACATTTGTCAAAATTATCTTATAATAATGTTAATTTGCGTTACATTATGTTATACGGCATAGCAGACTAGATGTGGTCCAAGAATCGCAAGAAAAACTCAATAAAAGTAGTACAAAGGAAATTAACATACAATGTATAAAGATATGAAAATAAATGACTTTAAAGGATATGGACAAAATACCCTAGCGATAGAAAAGTAAATAGAATAAGTAAATAAGAATTGATGGATTGTCAGAGAATGGAGAGTAAAGAAATAAGTATTTGATGCAATAGAAACTGTTGACCCTATAAAAAAGATGCTCATATACGTGAATAGAGGTTAACTTGCTTCCAGTAACAGCAACTAAGAAAGGGGAAATCAATGTCTTCAAAAAAAAAGAAAAAAAAAAAAAGGTGGATAGATAATAATTACAATATTTTAGAGGGGCAAAAAAAATACAAAGCATAGAAAAAATATATTTTCCGAATAAAAAAATAGTGGGGATGAAGTGTATCGAATTCAAATGCTGAAATGGATAAATTCCTTAGTAGGGATAATGATTAGATTTATATGGGGAATTTATTGCACACTGGGCCAGTCAGTTGAATAAAATAAATGATTGTACATAGAAAAATTACACAAAGTGGTAATGAGTATTATCCTCTTCATAACAGTGTACTTATTTATATGTTGATTTTACTCCTCTCTACCGTTCATGATTTGGACAACCTTTTAAAAAATAGCTTTATTTTTTTTTCTGGGAATATCTGACTTTAGACTCAATTTTGCAGAAAATTTCTCCATACATAATTCACATGAAAATTTCTACAAAGCACTGTTACTAAATTTTGTCATACATTGCATCCCTTTGTTGCCAAAGGTGCTAAAGTGTTCTTTTTTTTTTATTTATACATTAAAGTGCCCCAATATCACGTGGTAATTTTTCTTTCGTCTAATATTGAAATTTTTTTTAAGTTCTTAAGAATGGAGAGAGTTTAGCTATTAGTGATACCAAAATGTGAAATATATATTCGTTGAGAAAATGCTCCATTTGTGATAGACAGTTTCAGAGAAAGGTGTAAAGACACAAATAGACTATATCATTAAGTAGAAAGATGGAAAACATTCTTAGTTAGAAAGACTGAAATGATTCAGATTTAGATTTTGATTATGATTTTTTTTCTATATCGAAAAAAGCATCATTTGATTTTTCAATAGAAGCAAAGCAAATAACAGTCAAGACATCATTAATCTTTGCATCATAAGGACCTCTTCATGTTAAAGACACTCTTTTGAAAGCGGATGAAAGGAGAAATGAGTGTATCATTACCGTATATGATCACGTATGTAATGCAATTCCTTTAGTTGCTTTTGAGAAAAAATATTATTCAGCCAGCATGGAAAAATATACCGTGCATATGCTGTTATGAGACGTGGTCGTCCCAAACACTATGCAGTTTATGAGGTAATAACTGGAAAAACCCGAGAGAATTGCAAATTTTGAAAGATATGAGGGCGAGCTACCTAAATCTTAACTGGCAGAGAGATATGGACAAGACGTTGCTATATCTGATAAGCAAAAACAAAAAGTCAGTGGTGTGATTCTTTAACACAGGGAACAAGATTCTGACTAATGCTTGGTATGAAAACCGTAAAAGTTTTCGGAAAGAAGAGCCACTTCTGATTATGAACACAGCCACCAAAATAATTGCTGAAGATTTAAGGTCACCTGTGTATGAACTAATCGGTATTTCCCACCCAAAAAAATTCTCAACCAGCTTGGATTCACCTATTTCTGATACCCTTCACTGAGTCCACTGTTTTATTAAGATTATTCGCTTAAAAAAAAAAAAGGAAATCAATGAAAACGGGATAGAAAGTGCACAACCATTTCAAATGGCATCCTAATAGCAGCAAGACTGTACATTTTCATATCTCCTCTACAAATAGGTCTCGCTGCTTATCTACTGAGTGTGCTCTCAACCTTGGGATTATGTACAACCATACTTCACATCAAGCAATAACTAGATTGCAGATGATCCCTTTTGTAACCTCTGTAGGACAAATTTAGCACGTATCAGTCCAATTTTCACAAGAATATCAGTGTTTGAATAACTATCGGCTGACCCTTCGAAGATTGGTGAAGTGGTAAGTTTTTTCATTCTTCATACATACGGCCTGAAAGATGTGAAACCATTTGTGATTCAAGATATCAGTGTTTTTCCCAATTTCTGGATAAAATCAAATTTATATGTTCGATTTTGTTCCTTACTTACTTATACCAAGTGAAGGAATGTTGGGAAATGACTTGTCCCCTTCACAATGGGGTTGGAATTGGACCACAAAAGGAGTGGTACTAATCACTACAGGTAACGTATTCCTCCAGACCTGTAAAGTATTATATCATGTAAAGGCCTCGAAGGTTACATAACTAACACCTACGGCTGTAGAAAGGAAAGCCTGATATAACTTGTGATATGTGTTTTCACAAGGGGCCAGCGTGTTCAAAGGCTGATGTCGTTAATTATGAAGATTGCTTTGATGATCTTATAGATGCCATATTAGAAAACATTCTAATGCTAGAGTGAAAGAACTCATAACAATATTGAATGAAGTGTTTTATACAGCCTTTTATGTAAATTGTTTTATATGTCTTTCCCTCGAAAGTGAGCCTAAAGTATGATATCAAGAAAAAACTGTTTTTTTTTTTACCATATTTTCAAGATATCGGCCAAAGCTGGACTGTAGATGGTCTTCTCATGAAGACACTTAGGCTCGCTCTACACGGTAGATCTTTTCCGTACAGAAATATTTCCAGTCATTAGCAGGCATGTCTTCCCACAAAAAGATTTTCTTTGAGCAGCCTCGTAGTTTCTATAAGGCTCTACTCTGCAACCGTGCGGGTCACCAGTAAACTTTGGTAGTAAGTCCCCTCCGCTCGGAAATTTCTCCGAGCGGACAGCTTGTGAAGGGCCTCATTGACCTTTATTGAATACTAATTCTCTCGGACATAACCGTGTGGCATCAATACGCTTATGTAAAGTGAGTCTAAAAACTTTTTTCAGCTTCTGATTTTTTCCATGACTCAATCACGTACTGATTGTCCTATTTCTAATAAGCCAAATAATTTCAAGAGAGCTTGCTTACATTGCCCCCCCCCCCTAAAATTTTACTCTTAGTAGAATTAGCCAAAAACCTGTTTCACTCACCTTTCTTTATAAGTAAACTTTTTTAGATCCCCTGATAACATACACACATACATACATTTTGTTACGAGCTTCGGAGCAGTTCATAACGCCCCTCTAGTCAGGATCAAGTGTCACATTTAGCATAAACGTATATTATGTGTAATGAAGCTATACTGTTCAGTAGCATCTTTATTACTGGAAAGGAGGAAAGACACTTCACTGGATGCTATGCACGCTGTAAAATGTGTACTGTAATAAATTAACCGCTACATGTATTGAAAGTGATATTGCAATAGATTTCTTTACCAGAAGGTGTTTTAACTTTAATTATAAGCATTGCAGCATATATCATAAAGTATTATATCCTATATAAATTACACCAAAGATAGAATATAATTCTTATTTTGTACTGCATATGTTTCGACGGAAATTGAATGGGAAATTCGGAAGTAATAAACAAATCCCATTCCAGGTGTGTACCCATCTTGGGAGTTTCTTCACTCAAATTACACCAAAGGCGAGTTGCAGAAATATTGCAGTAAACTAAACTTGGGAGGAATATCGACTTCCAAAGAGAAGCTAATAGACAAAATTCTGTTACATTACTCATCAGTAAATGGACTGCCATCATCGTCTTATACATCGTCCACTGAAAACAGCCATACTTCAGGAAATGCAGACACAAATCTAACTGAACTTAGCAAAAAATTTGATAAGTTCGTGAGAGAGATGAATGACAATTTTTACGTTGTCAATAACAATTTAGAAGAATTATAGAGATAAGAAAAAGACAGTTAAATTAGTAATTGACGCTAGTCGTAAAGAACATTACAACAATGAATTTGAAAAAAATATAAATGATATCTCAGCTACATGGAAAACTGCCAAAAAGATGTTCTCAAAAGTCACTAATAATGATCTTGAGTTAATTGAAAACAGCGAGGATATATTAAACAAAACAGAAAATTTTAACAAATTTTTTTCTGATGTAGGAAAAGGGACATTTGAAAAATCTCAAGGGGATTTGGCAAATAATGATATCCTGTTGCAAGATATCAATCACTTTGATAATTCTAATGACAATTTACCTGTTTGTAGACCAACACCTCTTGATTGTGAGACTGTGATTTTAACTATTAAAAATATGAAAGAGACCAATGCGTGTGGACCAGATGGAATCTCTCTCCGTTTTATAAAAGATTCATTATTCATAACAGCTTTTTATCTTACGATCATCATTATTACATCAATAGTAACTAATGTATATCCTAAAAAGTGGAAAATTCCGTATGTACTCCCTGTCTACAATAGTGGAGATAAAGATTTAGTGGGTAATTACAGGCCTATCTCATCGCTGCCTGTCCTGTAAAAAATTCTAGAAAAAATAGTTGCTAAACAATTAACCTCATATTTAGAATTATATAAGCTCCTTTCCAAAGCTCAACACGGTTTTACACCAAAATTATCTACTGAGACTGCATTACTCCAGATATCTGATAAAATATACAACAATATGGAAAATAAGATTTCTCTACTTTTGGTTCTGGACCAATCAAAAGCTTTTGATATTGTTAGTCATGAGATTTTACTCAGAAAATGTGAAATGTTGAATGTTGATACAACCTGGTTTCGAAGTTATCTCAGCAACTGCCATCAAATTGTTAAAATAAAAAAAATATTCTTTCTTCCACCAAACTAGTATCATTTGAAGTTCCAGAAGGTTCAATTTTGGGACAAATTTTATTCATTATATTCGTTAATAACCTAGTTAATTACCTGCCCCACTGCTTTGAGGTTCAATATGCTGATGATACGCAAATTCTTATTGAAGTGATAGTAACGATGTGGAAGCTATAGTGGAACGAGCTAACAACATATTTTTTAGGCTCAAGCCACGTCGTCGTGATGGAAGTTCCTTAAAGTAGCTTCCTAACAGATATTTGTACTACAGTGATATTCCCAGAGAATTTTACCTTTAGGTATCCAAAATTCTAACTCCTAGCGCGAATATCCTTAAAATTTCTCCAAAGGATATCGCATAATATCAACGGACGCATTCTCGACACGCCTCCATAGCAATCTGCACCCCAAACAGCGTTTTGGCTTCGAGGAGGATGTGGCAAAAGGGAGCCGTCCAAAGGCTCTCCCCGCTTTCGTAATACTAATGGGAATACAACAGCGCCATTCCAACGACGGCAGACATTCCTTTTTTTGTAGCGATCTCGCTCGGTGATATTTCCTGGTGATCTAACTTTTCGATCGTTTTACAGGATTATTATTGTGCTTTCTCCATCTTCTTCCGTCTCTGGAAAGTTGAGTATCGGGTCTTTACTATGAGTATATTTTAGCTCCTGTTTCACAATGAAATTAGAGTATTTTATTGTGTTTATGAGCTAGGCCAGTTACTGTAGGCGCCATGGTGCCGTCGTTCGTTTGTCATGGGGTATTTAGATAGCAGAACAACTTCCAGTTTTTAATAGCTGTATTTAATTATTTTAATTATTTAGCTATTTAGGCAATAATTCTTGTAAAGTTTCAATAACGTGCTTAATTTTTGTTTCCCCCTTTTCTCTGTCGATAGTATAGTTAGAGTTTCGGTGATTAAGGTAACCGAGATCTCGTATAGCCTAGGTAACCTTACCTAGACGTTTTACTATACGTTCAGACTTTCCCCGTTTACCCTCATGTATTATTTTTATTCAGTGGAGACTGATACCTCCTAGAATGTTATGAAACATTACACGTCTCTTCGGAGACTTAAGGGTAATCTCTTTCCCTCTGAGTGTAGCCTCAGGCTACAACCCTAATAGCCGTGCCTCAAATTTTATTCAGACATGGTTAACTTAGGGTTTGTCCTGCCTCTTCCCTTAACCGTTGGTTGTGGTATACCATCAGGTTTTGGGATTTAGTCAGAATCTCAGAGTATTTAGTCTTATGTCGGCGACCTGCCGGCAGGCCGAATGGGTTGTAGGATACTATCATTCCCCTGCTGGCCAGGTGGCCGACAATGGAGGTTAGCCCTCATTAGCCGCACTTGAAGTTATGGTAGGATACCATCTTCTTCTTAAGACTAAATGACTAGTCCTATGCCACAGTTCTCTGGGCTGAAAAGTTATTTTCTTTAGTCTAGGATACGTGGCACTGGAACTCTGTTTCTTCTTTGTTGAGAGGAGGCGGTAGTGCCGCCATCCCCTTAACTATGTCGGCAATCTCTGGGATGGAGAACTGAGTCTCTCCTGTTCCCTGGGATTCTGCCGATACCGAAATAGAGTTTCTTTTATAGGTGGTAGGACTGACAATTTTTGCCAGTTCCTTTCACACTCGTTACAAGACCCTGTTCCCTACCCCTGTCCACTTTTGATGTTCTTTCTTTAGGCCAGCATCTTGCAACCTTACCTTTGCTGGTAGGTTGCCAGAGCCAGCCAGACTCCCTCTCTAGTCATATCTTTGGCTGACGGCAGAGCATACTGCCGCCAACCACATCATCTGGCGGCAATTGCCGGACTATCCGGCAACTGCTGGCCCTGCCAGCAGCCAAGATGGCTGCCGGCGACCATGATGGCCGTGAGAGGGAAGTCCTTTCTGTTCCCAAGGTTCTTCAGTACTTCCTTGGACTGCTGCTACAGGTCCTGTTGCCGGGGTACTGCCGGCCAGGCCGGCACATATAGTGCTTACTCAGTTGGCAGCACGCCGCCTGTACTGGTACTGCTGGATTTGCCGGCCGGCAGTGTATCGGCGGTACCTTGTCGGCAATAGTACTGTAGCTGCATGGAAGCCTGAATGGTACATTCTCCCCTTCTATTAGAACCTTCTTTCTGGAAAAAGGCAGTCAAATTAGACTTTTACATCCTTAATTACTGTATACATTCACAGTAAGGAGTAGCCTTTTTTCCATGCGATCTCTCTCTCTCGCTCTAGCTAGCATACCGGGTATGCCGGCAAGACCTAGCTATGCCGGCTACATGCCGGCTGAACTACTGTATATTTTATACAGGTAGCCAGCATATCTGCATTATAGAATATACTGCAGATAGAAAACTACTATATAGTTTATACTAGTAGTTATTTCCAATACATTTTGGATATCCAACACAGGCATTTGCTGAGCCCAATCCTATATTGAATGAATATGATTTCTTCAATATCCTGATTAGAAATCAGTATTAGGATTACCCTAAAATATTAAACACTTCAAGGCAGGAGTAATACACTCCTAACCCTTAGAGGGTGGAGCCTTTTTCCTTGAGTCTCCCTGATCAGGAAACTCTATATTTTAATTTAGTAGGAAGACTATAGCGAATAGGCTGAGTGGGATATACAAATATATGTCTTTATTTTCCTAGTCCAGCTGGCTTCATACTAGATGGACCATACTATCATATGCTACTATGAAGGCAGCATAATGACTAGACTACAATACATGATGTACAGTAGCCAGTAAATTGCAATATAGACTTACTGCAATTAGAAAACTACAGTACAACGATAGAGTAGTATTTTTTGACATACCTGGGGTACCCTTGTACGAGCATTTTTCTGGTACCGTTCATATATTGAATGAATAGTTTTCTTCAATATTCTGATCGAGAATCAGTCATTCTGACCCCACAGTATTAACATTAATTTGGGACAGTGATTTGATACTTCTCTACCCCTAGGGGTAAGAGTCCTTTTACTTGGAGTTACTCTATAGAGAAATCTCAATGTAGGTAATACTGAGGGGAGGCAACTGCATTTTCTCACAGGGGTACACAAGTATGTATCTCCTACTATCCCTTTATAGCTTACTATCTTAAGCTACTCTATTGTAAAGGACATTTGCATGTTGATTGTCAAGGAGATAATTCATTGTATACTCATTCGGTTTTCTTTTCTTTACAGGAGGAACACCAGATACCTTGTGCTGCAGTCCTCTGCAAGGTCAAGAGTAAGTATTTTTACGGTCATAATACTGGCAGGTTTCATGCCCCCTGCAATATTATTTCGGGATCCCTACACTTTTGGAACCCACAGGTTTGTAATATATGTCGGACATTAATGTGCGAAGGTTTTGAAAATCTCAAGTCTACAGAGACTATGGATACAGCTCAATATAAATTACGCAGCTGGGTGAGAGGCTTTCAAAAGATCTCTCCGGGACCTTTCCTACCTAATGATAGGATGCGTAAGCTACTATTTCCGGAAGCAAGTGAGGAAACAGTAGTGCCTTAGGAGCTAACTACATCCCCTGACGGCAAGAAAACCTTTGGGATTAAGGGCAAGAAATGCCCAAAGGTAGAAGAGGAAAATGTTGCGTCGGAATTTCCTCAACCTGTGCCGGCTTTAGAGCCATCAAAGTCGACATCTTCGTCTTCTACCCCAAATTTGGATAATATGGTACAATTATGTATCCAACTGAAGAATCAAATAGAGAGCTTTCCTAGACAAAACGAAAAGCAGGAAGTAAAACACAAGATAGATCCTCGTAAAGTTTCTCTTGTCGCTTCCAGGGGTCAGTCAAATGACCCATGAATCAAGACCTACCAACATGCTCCATAACCAATCCCTGGAGGTTCGCGGAGCAGATGCCGATTTTAAATGGCAATCTCTGCATCTCAGAAAAATAGGTGCTGTTCCTTTGGACAAAATTCAATTTTGGCCAAGCTTTGATGCTTTCCCTAATTGTTGGGTTCGGCTGAAGTACGAACCAAAGTCAAGAAAAGAAACGGAACAAAAAAAGATCTTGATTCTCGACCATGAAATGGCAGAGACTATCCTTTCAGGTAGTCTAAGAAAGGTGGGTTATTCAGAGTCAAAGGTATTCTCACTGAATTACGGACACCCTTCCTTTCTTGTTCCTACTTCACTCTCATTCCCCTTTATGGGGAAGGCATTTACTTCTGTTGCCAAAGCGGTAGAGGCGGGTAAGCCATGTCCCACACTCGAAGAGTGCAAGCCTTTGTCACCAGCTTTTCCCGGACAGGAAGAGGATTGGAAGGAAGTCTATTTGACATTTTCAGTAGGGAACTTAGACAAGGATGTCGCATGTCGACAATTCAAGGTATGTCTCCCTAATTTGTCTGAGTTGCTCTTGTGTAATGAACAGGAGTCAGAGGAGAGACTTGCGACATCCCTCTCTCTACGAAACTACATGGAGTAGTATTCAACCTACGAGAGTACCCTAGACATGCACATGGTCATAGCCAAAATGCATCTGGCTATCTTGGTGAAGGACCTTTAGGCCTTTATGAAGGCTAGGAGAGCATGTAGAGAGTTTGTGTTCGTTCATGCAACAGTAAAACACGAAACAAGGAAGCTAATATCTTCCAACATCTGGAGTAAAGACCTATTTCCACACGAGGTCAATAAGGAAGTAATTAAGAATGCCACCATGGAGAACATAAGGCTTCTCCAAAAATGGGGCATTCCTTCAAAAAGAAAATCTTCTGTGGTTGTGGGTCCCCAACCTGGAAAGAAGATTGGAAATGCTGGAAATATCCGGGCTGCTCAACAACATCCCACTATTCC
Source organism: Palaemon carinicauda (assembly GCF_036898095.1). Taxonomy (NCBI): domain Eukaryota; kingdom Metazoa; phylum Arthropoda; class Malacostraca; order Decapoda; family Palaemonidae; genus Palaemon; species Palaemon carinicauda. Next base: position 49,814,533 of record NC_090760.1, on the reverse strand, counting down.
AGTGACCACGATGCTATAGGCAGATGGTCAAAAGTCTAAGCCTACTGACTACTCGAAACATAAAGACGCTTCGGCTAGGAGGAACTTTCCCTCAGGATCGCAGGACCTTTGATCCTTCGCTCCAAAGCTTATTCAAGATGAGTGATTGATGGGAAACAGAAATGTTCCTACCACCATTTCCTTACCTTCTCCTACAGGTCAAAACCCTCCTGGAGGAGTATACCTGAGAGCTATAGAGCATACAGGTAGTAAGAAAACTTTAGCTCATCGAATTCCAGGGAAGGCTGCTTCGTGTTCACGAAAAGGACTCAAGATATCAATGAGCCATTCCAAACTTGTCGCCACTCAACAAGATCATAAAAAACAGCAAGTTCTGAATGTTAATCCTTCTGAACATATGGACCTTGTTCCAATTAAGAGTGTTCGTAGTCTTGTCAGACCTGAAAGGTGTCCTTCAGAACCTTTCAGTCAACCACCCACCCTTCCTCTTATCTAGAATTAATGTTACAGAGAGTAACATTCATCCTAAGGAAGATATGTGTCGGACTCACAGTTCTAAGTATCTTCAAAGGATTGACGAACTTAGTCACGTCAAAATTCAAGCCTAGAAATAGTTCAGGTATTATTATACCTGATCAAGAGACTGGAGTGGGCAAAACCCGAAGTGTCCAGCCAATGTGCATTCAAGAGATGACCCGGTTCCTGGGATATCACGGATGCAATATAGGCTTCTAGAAGTCTCGACTTTCTCCAGCTCAGGGGTTTCGATGTTTAAAAAACCATCGAAGCCCTCAGTCACATCAACTCTCCTCTCCTTTGGAAATATAAAAGGAGCTCGTGAGGTCTGTCAAGAGACTCAGGTATTTAGTCAGAAAACCAAAACGCCAACAGGAAAAAGCGCTAAACTTTCCCCAGTTCGCTATAGTGTCAGACCTGGTGCTAAGGGCACACCGGAAAGATGCGTTAAGAACTTGGAGAAAATACACATCAAACGCTTGAAGAGATAAAAAAAGACTGAGATCGGTCTCTCTTTAATCGCTTCTCTAACAGATATTAGAGCACGAAAGTTCCAAGACTCTGCTGGTTGTTTCATGGGTGGGGAAGCCCCCTCCACACAGATCAGGCTCCCTACGACTGATCTGGGACGCCGAAGCGATAATAAGACGTCACATTCGAACGTCTCATTCAGTCTTGGTGAAGTTACCCATCCCTCTTTTAAAGGGACGGCACCTACCAGCAGTTCATTTACAGCTGATCTACGATATGACGGTGGATACTCTATTTTGATACAAACCGATAGAGTTGGAATGGTCCATGGGTGCAGACATATTCCCTCCCAGATGGGAACAAGTCCCAGAACTGCAATTGGACCTCTTCATCACGAGCGTCTTCAAGAAACTACCTCACTATATAGCCCCATACTAGGATCTTCTAGTGGGGCTGATAGACTAGAGGAGGCTGGTCCTAGCTCTGACCCTAGGTATATTTCCGAAGATTCAGAAATTAACTGCCTTCGTTTTATCACAGAGTACCCAAACGCTTCATTTCATGATTTTCTTGCTCTAGCGGTTAGAAAAAGGTTTAGGATCTCAAAAGGCAATATAGAATTCTTAGAAGAATACAAGGCCAAGTCAACTAGAAGACAATATGACTCTTCCTGGAAAAAGTTGGTTGCGTTTGTCAAAGCAAAGGACTGAAAGAAATTTCAATATACTTCTGCCTGTCCTTCTTTGTCCACCTTCATAGCCAAGGTCTGGCGGCCAATATGATAAATACGTGCAAGTCAGCCTTGACTAGGACTCTCCTATATGCCTTTCAAGTGGATCTGGTGAATGGAATCTTTAATAAGATTCCGAAGGTATGTGCTAGGCTTAAGCCTGCGGTACCACCAAAGCCCATCTCTTGGTCCTTGGACAAGGTCTTACATTATGCCTCATCTGTGAACAATGAAGATTGTTCTCTTAAGGATCTAACTCAAAAGGTTATTTTTCTGTTCGCTATAGCCCCGGGGGTAGAGTTAGTGAAATAGTGGCCCTATCCAGAAATGTGGGGCACATTCAGTTCACGGAAGTGGGAGAACTGAATCTATTTCCTGATCCATCCTTTCTCGCTAAAAACGAGCTACCCATTAAAAAGTGGGGTCCCTGGAGAGTCTGCCCTCTGAAGGAAGATGTCTCAATGTCCTTTAGAGTGTATAAAGGTGTATATTCGTAGAACTTCAGACTTCAGGGGAGAACAGCTCTTTAAAGGAGAAACTTCTGGATCAAATTTATCCTTAAAACAACTAAGGCCGAAGCTCACCTACTTTATTTCTAGAGCGGATCCGGACAGTACTCCCACAGGTCATGATCCGAGAAAGATTGCTACATCACTAAACTTCTTTCAGTATATGGACTTTGAGCGCCTTCGTTCATAGACTGGATGGAAATCATCCAGAGTGTTTTACAAACACTATGCAAAACAAGTGCATGAACTGAAACACTTCGTAGTGGTGGCAGGTAGTGTATTATAACCTGCCCCCTAATTACTGTAGTAAACAGTTTTTGGTTTGAGACCTCACATGTCCTTGCACATGTAACGGATGAGAATCATCCAGAGGATTCTACACACACTATGCTAGACAAATCCATGATCTGAAGCAATATGTGGCGACACCAGGTAGAATATTTAACCTGCCGTCTAATTCTACGATGAACAGGTAATTGACTGGGACTGTCAATTAAAGGGAGAATAGGTCACCCTTTTAGGTGTGACTTCTTTTAATTAAGTCTTACCATGATAACACTGGCTGTGTTCAAATTCCCATGTGTGGAGTTATACAGATAGCACCTTTGTCGGTGTACGAAGTACACAGTGCAGATATAAGTAACCAGTACAGGAATTATGAAGAGAAATTGTTTTATAATTTTCTTCAGTCTGAGAGTGGCACTCATCATCTCTTCCTTCAAGAAGGAAATATAGTCTCTGGACTTGTTACAGGTATAATCCCATTGTCATACTACATTCATTCTACTGAACATCTTTTAGTCATTTATTAGTAATAAATGTCTATTAGAATGTAGTGCGTCCACCTTCGTCAGACAATTGTATGTATACATGCCAGAGTTCTTCAACTTACCAAAGTAAGTATCCCTCATATATTTGTATGCATCAAATAATAGATATAAGAGACACTGATGTTATTTTAGCAAGTATACAACTATGAGACTATTTGTATATTCAGTGTGTACTTATGTTTGGTCATAATATATATGTTAACCTCAAGAATCCTTTTCTACTATCTAGAATGACTCTTCCCTGTAGGAGGCAGGAAGCACTAACATTGGTTATGATTAGTGAGGGTGACGAATAACGGTAACGTCCTTTGTCTCATGTGGTCCCCATGACCATAGAAAAGGTTGCTATAAGGTTAAGGCACTAATTAAAAATCCACAGATACACTAATGCTCTGGTATGCTTCTATCACGACGACATGGCTTGAGCCCAAAAAACGGATTTTGAGCGAAGCGAAAAATCTATTTTTGGGTGAGATGGCCATGTCGTCCTGATGGACCCACCCATCTCTTCTGAAAGAAAAGATCTTCACAGTATCCCTCCCGTGCTACTGTATCTGTAACACCACGCTCAATGCTATAAGGAATGTCCGCTGTCGTGGGAATGGCGCTGTTGTATACCCATTAGTATTACAAGAGCGGGGAGAGCCTTTGGACGGCTCCTTTTTGCCACACACTGCTTGAAGCCAAAACGCTGTTTGGGGTGCAGATTCCTATGGAGGCGTGTCAAGAATGCGTCCGCTGATATTATGCGATATCCTTTGGAGAAATTTTAAGGATAATAGCGCCAGGAGTTAGAATTCTGGATACCTAAAGGTAAAATTCTCTGGGAATATCACTGTAGTATATATATCCCTTAGGAAGCTACTTTAAGGAACTTCCAGCAGGACGACTTGGCCATCTCACCCAAAAAATAGATTATCTCTATGGCCAAAGTTTACTTTAAAAAAAAATGGTTTGTTGTTAAATACTGCGAAAACACAAAGTATCTTTATTGGAACGAGGCAATATTTAAATCGCATTAATCCGAATCTGACAATAAATTTTGAAGGCAGTCAAATCAAATCCTTAAGCAGTGTTAAGAACCTTGTGCTTTTCTTCGATAATTAAATGAATTTTGAGACACACATAGACAAGATTCACAGAAAAGTTATGGGAACCTTAATATATTTGAATAGAGTGAAAAATGATTTTGTACCCGAAACACGATTAACTGTAGTACAATCTTTAGCTCTAAGCTTGATCAATTATTGTCTCACTGTCTGGGGGTCAGGGAATAATAAGCACCTGATTAAAGTACAAAAACTACAGAATTTTGCAGCTCGTGTGGCCCTTCGGACGGTGAGTAAATATGATCATATCACTCCGCATCTAATAAAACTAGGATGGTTAAAGATGAAAGAGAAATACAGATATTATGTATGTATTTTAATCTTTAAGATTTTAATAGGAATTTTACCAGAGTGGCTATATAATCTTCAGATTGTAAACTCCATTACCAGACAGGCTAACAATTTGTTTGAAAGGAGATTTCGAACTGATATGGGATCGAGAGAGATGACAGTAATGGGTTCCCTTTTTTGGAACAGAATACCAGTCTCTTTAAAGGAAACTAATTCGTTACCGTCTTTTAAATACAAATTAAAGAAACATCTTTTAAATGGTATTAGATCTTTATATTATATCATAGAATTAATATTTTAGCTACTTATATTTATGTCTAATTCTAAAAGTGTTATAATGTGTTAGTTTAATTTTACCTTTGAGCTTTATAGAATTTTATGATGTTTCATGGTTTTCAATGTTTTAACAACTTATATTTCTATCAATACTTTTAATGATCTAATAATTTGGTTTTATATGCTCTTAACGTTTTAAATGCATATATTTTTATCAATATTTTTAGAACTATAATACATTATGATTTTCTCCTGTCTTTTATAAGACTCGTGATTATAGTTTTATATGTTTTTCTTATAATTTTGAGTACGTATATTTTGATCAATACTTTTAAAACTTTTATATTATGTTTAGTTTCTCTGTGTACTTGATGCTTTGGATTATCCTTAACATGGATATTAATAACCAATGTATAAATTGGAAATAAAGAATTATTATTATTATTATTATTATTATTATTATTATTATTATTATTATTATTATTATTATTATTATTATTATTATTATTATTATTATTACAATCTTGTTACGACCTGTGTAGGCCATAGTTCTGGTTCTTTAAACTTTCATTTTTAAAAGGAATCGTAGGCAGTACATTATTTATGTAACACGGGGAACTGAAGGAAGACAAAACAAAAACACTGGAAAAATCTAACAATATTTATTACAGGACACTTAAATAAATTCAACCTTGCACCAGGAGTAACAAAAAGCTCCTAAGACAAACAACAATGAGTAAACAAAAATGTCCTGGGGGACTAATATACAGAGTCCTCTAAATACACAAGGTTGACCTATATCTAATAATCTTAACCCTAACATATAAAAACTAAACAGATCAAAAGTATGGCTCATATATTAAGCCAGACCCACAAATATCAACAAACTACTACCCTATTACTAAACAGATAGGAATAAGGAAGACAGGAGAAATGAAAAGGCAGAAAACCTTAAACTTAGCTACCTACACACAAACATTAAAGGCTAAACCAAATTCCAAAAAATAAAACTTAACGAGAAAGCATACAAATACACATACCACAATAAACTAAATACATATATATATAAAAATATTCACATAAAAGAATTAAACTTGGGGTCATAATTTATAGATACATGTATATATCTTAACACTGTATTAACTATCCATGAAATAATTCAACGGTACTTAACCATACATGGATTGGACGACAAGAGAAGGGACGAACGTTCATCAGCATCAGAGGGAGTATCATTAACACCAGTAAAACGGGCTGGGCATATCCATAACGATAATGAAAAGATCGTAACTTTACCTGGGTAATGACTCCCTACGTTCCTCCTCACGGACCCTTGATCCACAGACGAGCAGCGTAACAGATGTGATGACACTCTTTGATCACGGCAATAGTACCTTCAACAGTGCCGGGACGGAACGACGGCACCGTCTTCCCGCAGGATTCTCAGTCGGGGAAAATAACGCCAAGTGAAGGTCGCAAGTGACACATACACTTGCAGGACGTAACAAGCGAGGTGGCTATCGCAGGTGACAAAACCCCTGCATACGTGAGCCGTGATCCAAAGAAGTGTACAATTTACCTTGGGTGGCTCAAAGACACCAGCGAAATAATCCTCCCTAGGTACAATTCCTTATGAGGGAATAAAAAAGGCGTCTACCAATGGCTGCTGAATTAGGATACACGTCTGTGATCAAGGTACGGTCTGAACTGTTCATTCCAGGCAGCCTTAGTCTCGTCCACGGCTCTCATTAAACACCAAACACTTGGAAAAAAAAATAAACAAAAGAGTTAATGACCATTCACTAATTAACGAAGGAGAGGAGCGAAGGATATCACCGAACTCTTATTATAAGGGCAGTTAACATTTACTCCTACTGAAGACCGAATTTATTCATAAACAATGAAATAACCTTAATCAACATAACACCTTCCTCCCCCAAGAAAAATAATTTTCATTCACTGCAAAATTTTTCTTTCAATGATAAGCCAAAAGGCTGGACAAAACATCAGAAAATGCAGGGCCACAAAAATAAAGAAAATTCAGGGAACACTCTAAAGATACTACAAACTACTGATAAGATAAAAATATCTTAAACCAAAAAAAAAAACAAAGTCTTAAACGTAGTATCTACAGTAATACACCAATCACAAGGTAAAAAAAAATCTTAAACCTAAACAAAAGGACAAGAACATAGCAAGTTTTAAACACATCACCAAACATTTGGACAGAAATTCAATCCTATACCTGTCAACAATAAATTTTAGTAGGCACACAGAGAAAAAGAAAATAATATAGAATTATCTACACCAACCTAGGTCCTGGAACAATTTACAAGAGTACAAACCTTTTACCTGAGCTCAATATATACATACCTCGAAACATGGATGTAACCTCAACACATGCAACCAGGAGTACCAAGAGGGTCCCAAAAACAGAGGGATAGATCAAATCTTAGACACGTGAGAGTGCATCCGGGATGCAATTATCCACCCCTTTAATGTGTTTTATAATTAAATTGAACTCTTGTAGCTGAAGGGCCCAACGCAGAATCCTCTGATTGGATCCCTTCATATGTTCAATGAATACCAACGGATTATGGTCAGTCCAAATTTCTATAGGGGATGAAAAGTTAGTAACATATGGTTTAAAATGTACCAATGTCCGCACCAATGCCAGAGCCTCTTTCTCAATGGTGGAGTACTTTCTTTCCGCCTCAAGTAACTTACGGCTCTAGTAAGATACGGGGCGTACTTCACCATCATCACTCCTTTGAAATAGGACTCCCCCAATTCCTACGTCACTGGCATCCACGGCTATGATGAATGGCTTCTGAAAATTTGGAGAAACCAATATTGGATTAGACACGAGTAATATCTTAAGTTTTAAAAATGCTACTTCGCATCGAGAAGACCAAATAAATTTCTGACCTTTTTTCAATAAATTTGTTAGAGGCTGTGCTAGGTCAGAGAAGTTTCGGACAAACCTACGGTAATATCCTAACATACCCAGCACCTTACGAACCTCTCTGACATTACACGGTCTCTTCAAATCAACTATGGCCTCGAGATTGGCTTGCTTAGGAGCAACTTTACCCAAGCCAATCTCGTGACCCAAATAAATAACTTTAGCTTTCCCAAAGTTACATTTACCCAGATTCACAACAAGACCGGTGGCCCAAGGTGCCTCAAAAACTTTTCTTAATCTTACCAGGTGGGTCCACCAGTCGTTGCTGTGTACCACCAATCATCTATATAGATTTCTGTACCTTCCAGGCCACAAATCACCCTGTTCATCAGACGCTGGAAAGTAATGCCAGCGTTCTTCATCCCAAAGGGCATTACTTTGCACTCGTAAAGCCATGAGGGCGTCACAAATGCTGAAATTTCACGGGCACGGCCAGATAGGGGGACCTGCCAATACCCCTTTAACAGATCCAATTTTGTAATGAACCTCGCAGGACCTATCAGGTCCAGACAATCCTCAATACGGAGAAGAGGAAAGGAATCATTTTTAGTAACCGAGTTTACCCTCCTATAGTCAACAAACATACATTATTTACCATGAGGCTTCTTCACCAAGACTATAGGGGAACTCCATGGACTTACTGATGGTTGTATGAGATTGTGCTCCAGCATGTTTTTAATTCCGTCTTCCACAATGGCACGCTTCTCTGGACTGAGGCGATACGGGCTTTGCTTAACCGGAGAAGCGTCCCCAACATCAACATTATGCTGGAGCAACCTCGTCCTTCCTGGAGAGTCCTGAAATAAGTCAGAAAATTCCATAATTAGGCTTAGTATATCTTGCTTTCGAGGTGCCTCCAAATGCTCTAACCCCTCTTTTAATACACCTAAATTTTGCAAGTAACCTAGAGCATCTGAAGGCACCTGGTCTAAAACTTCTTCCAAGTTTTCCTCAACAGATGCAACCACACTCATAACTGGCTCAAAAACAATGGCCAAAGGATCCCGTCTATCAGAAGAGTAAGATTTCAACCTGTTTATGTGGAAAATTTTACACTTACGTTGAGTTCCAGGGGCTTCAACTTCATAATTGACCTCGGACAACTTTCTCAACACCCTCCAGGGGCCCTTGTACCTGGGTTCAAGGAAGTTGTCTGGGTCTGTGCTTAAAACTAATACTAAGTCCCCTGACTCAAATGAACGTACCTTACACTTCTGATCAAATTTGGTTTTCATTGTAGCTTGGGAAGCAGACAAATTATCTTTGGCATACTTCCAAGCTACGGCTAACTTGGACTTAAGCTCACTAACAACTTCTCCCACCGTACGCTTTCCTCTCTGATTTGCTTCGAGCAATTCATGGAAAATTTCCAAAGGTCCTCGAACTTTGTGCCCAAATATTAATTCAAAGGGAGCAACGCCAGTAGAAGAATTGGGAAAATTCCTTATGGAAAAGAGAGCAAAGGAAAGCCCTTTATCCCAATCCTCTCCTTGCTCATAACAATATTTTTTTAATATACACTTAAGGGTTTGGTGAAATCTTTCCACCACACCCTGACTCTCAGGTTGGTAGGGTACACTGGTAATATGCTGAATGGCCAGTTCAGCACACTTACTTTTAAATACCCTGCTTGTAAAATTTGAGATTCAATCTGACTGAATTTTACAAGGCAGCCCATACCCGGAGAAAAACTCCACTAATTTGTTAAAGACAGCTTTTGAGGTTACTTTCCTCATTGGAAAGGCCTCAGGAAAACGTGATGCTCTATCCATTATGGTCAGGAGATGCGTAAACCCTAACTTCGTCCTAGGCAGAGGTCCTACCACATCAATTACCAATTCTGCAAAGGGTTCTCCAATTGAAGGAATTGGGTTAAGAGGAGCCTTGGGAATAGGTTGATTGGGTTTACCCATCACCTGACACACTTCACAAGTTCTTACAAATTTCTTCACCGAAGACTTCATTCCTGGCCACCTAAAACATTTACTCAACCTACAAAAACTTTTACTTAAGCCTAAGTGGCCAGAAAAGGAGTCCTCGTGTGCAAGGCTTAACACAGCCTCCCTAAACTTGGTAGGTACGACAATTTGTCTTAAACAAGAAGTCACATTTAGTTGATGAGTTGGGGGATGACTGACCCTATACAACAATCCTTTCAAAACCACAAACCTGGGCCTGGTCAAATCGTCCGTATTACCTAAATCGAATGAAAATTCATCTTTTTGGGCCTGTATGAAAGAGTGACGGTCACAATCGGATTTCAATAATTTAAACATTCCTAAACTAGAACTACTGCTACTACTACTACCTTCTACTAGCCCAGGCTTCTCTACCTCTACTTCTAAATTACTTAAATCTAGGTCATCATCATTATCAGCTTCCGCTGCACGCTTAGCAGAGGCTCGAGTAGTTATTGCCACAGGGCAAGCCGTGACCGAAACAATAGGAAATAATTCCTGCCCCTATGCACTCAACATATCATTCCCAAGGATTCCGTCTATTCCTGGTATCGGCAGGCTCTCAACTATCGCCAGCTCAGTAACCTTGTGATACCCTGGGAAGGACAGCTCCACCTTTACTAAAGGAGCAGATACCACCGGATCGGGAAATCCTCCCAGGACCACGTATTCTCCAGTGTAGGGAACTAAGTTAGACAAGGACCCTGCCAACACCAAAGATCTAGCGGATCCTGTGTCCCTCAAGAACTTAACCTAAAGTGTAGAGGTCTCAGATTTAAATTTTCCTGGGTAGACATATTTGTTAAATGGTCATAAATTACCAGTGGACTCACACAATACAGGTTTTACTTTACCTACATCTGGTTCACTACTAACTTGGGGATCAACAGTTTTACCATTCTTACTCTCTGAAATAAAATTATTTGAAATTAGCGAGATTGGCGTAGGCTGATTAACATTATTTTGACTCTTATTTTGATTCTTTTGGAGGTAACGGCTCCTGGCTCTACATTCAGCTTGTCGATGCCCAGGCTTATTACACCAAAAGTAAATACCTCTAATTTGATTAGTTTTACCCGAATTGCCACGGTTAGAGAAAACCAGAGTGTGCCCACCACTCAAGTCCTTTCTGAAGCCACTACCAACATGATTACTCATGCTACTATCTGGGGTACTAGATTGGTTTTTAAAGGGATTATTCGACTTAGAAGACAAATTACTATTATCATTAGAGTATGAGGACGAGAAGTTACCTGACCCAGCCCGATGGGTCAGGACAAACTCATCAGCTACCTGAGCCGCCTTGGACAAAGTTAAAATTTTAGTGTCCTCCAGATGAACCCTCAATTCTTTACTACACACCTTCTTAAACTCCTCCAGTACCATCAGTTCCCTTAAGGAAGAGAAAGAAGCAACTTGACGACTTTTCAGCCAGTCGTCAAACTGCTCCTCCTTGAGACGAGCGTACTCAACATAAGACATAGAATTGGGCTTGCCAGTGGTTCGGAATCTCTGGTGATAGGCCTCAGGGACCAAATCATAGGCCCTGAGAACCAAAGCCTTTTCTTTGTCATAATCTCTGGCAAGGCCCTCTTCCATTGCTTAATATACCCGGAGTGCCTTGCCAGTCAATCTACACTGTATGAGTACCGTCCACATTTCTGTGGGCTAAGACAACCGGGTAGCAACCCTTTCAATAGCTTTAAAAATTTCTGGTACGCTCCCCTCATCAAAAAGTGGAATTAATTTTAGCGCACCCGAAATATTAAATTAGTCTGATGATGAGCTATAGGGAGAACTAAAATGATTAGAGGACCCTTGCACCTTGGCCAACTCAAGCTTAAGCTTGAGCAACTCAATCTCATGTTTCCGGGCCCTCTCGTCCTCCTCAAACTGCAGCTTCAATAACTTAATTCTCTTACAAATTACATGGAACTCCTCCTGCCCCATTACATGAGCAGAAGGTGTTATATGGTTGGGAACAGCCTCCTCAGCTAAAAAGGGGTTAGTTGAAATATTAACATTTTTAACAGCCCTGGCCGGAGTAGGAAAATTGGCCGGACCTTCATACAAAACCTTTACTGCAGGGGAATCAGCGAACAGGGACAAACCAGGATTTATGCTCACATCATCGACTATGGATCCTTCTTGGTCCAACCCGAAATCAGTGCCACTCTCAAAATCACTGGCTAGGCCGCTAGCTACCTCATTACCCTCAGCCAAATCTTGGGACACTTTTTCCTTAACCAGTTTTAACAAATTGGCCCGAGTGTCAGAGGACTTATGAGGGATCTCCAACCACCGGGTACACTGTACCAAATAAGCCCTTGTCAAAACTACTAAATATTTTAAACAGTCAGCCTAACCCAAGAATTCCGAAAGGTCAAAAGTAAAGTCCTTCATTTTAATGAAAATAATATCCTATGGGGAAGGAAAGCAACCAAACCAAAAATCAAATATCAACAATAAATACTGTGACATCACTCCAGAGCGGAACTGCTCCCCCAAAAACCGAGTACACCTGCGTACGATCCTGTCACGGTCACCACTTGTTACGACCTGTGTAGGCCGTAGTTCTGGTTCTTTAAACTTTGATTTTTTAAAGGAATCGTAGGCAGTACATTATTTATGTAACACGGGGAACTGAGGGAAGACAGAACAAAAACACTGGAAAAATCTAACAATATTTATTACAGGACACTTAAATAAATTCAACCTTGCACCAGGAGTAACAAAAAGCTCCTAAGACAAACAACAATGAGAAAACAAAAATGTCCTGGAGGACTAATATACAGAGTCCTCTAAATACACAAGGTTGACCTATATCTAATAATCTTAACCCTAACATATAAAAACTAAACAGATCAAAAGTATGGCTCATATATTAAGCCAGACCCACAAATATCAACAAACCACTACCCTATTACTAAACAGATAGGAATAAGGAAGACAGGAAAAATGAAAAGGCAGAAAACCTTAAACTTACCTACCTACACACAAACATTAAAGGCTAAACCAAATTCCAAATAATAAAACTTAACGAGAAAGCATACAAATACACATACCACATTAAACTAAATACATAAATATATAAAAATATTCACATAAAAGAATTAAGCTTGGGGTCATAATTTATAGATACATGCATATATCTTAACACTGTATTAACTATCTGTGAAATAATTCAACGGTACTTAACCATACATGGATTGGACGACAAGAGAAGGGACGAACGTTCATCAGCATCAGAGGGAGTATCATTAACACCAGGAAAACGGGCTGGGCATATCCATAACGATAATGAAAAGATCGTAACTTTACCTGGGTAATGACTCCCTACGTTCCTCCTCACGGACCCTTGATCCACAGACGAGCAGCGTAACAGATGTGATGACGCTCTTTGATCACGGCAATAGTACCTTCAATAGTGCCGGGACGGAACGACGGTACCGTCTTCCCGCAGGATCCTAAGGCAGGGAAAATAACGCCAAGTGAAGGTCGCAAGTGACACATACACTTGCAGGACGTAACAAGCGAGGTGGCTATCGCAGGTGACAAAACCCCTGCATACGTGAGCCGTGATCCAAAGAAGTGTACAATTTACCTTGGGTGGCTCAAAGACACCAGCGAAATAATCCTCCCAAGGTACAATTCCTTATGAGGGAATAAAAAAGGCGTCTACCAATGGCTGCTGAATTAGGATACACGTCTGTGATCAAGGTACGGTCCGAACTGTTCATTCCAGGCAGCCGTAGTCTCGTCCACGGCTCTCACTAAACACCAAACACTCGGAAAAAAAATAAACAAAAGAGTTAATGACCATTCACTAATTAACGAAGGAGGAGGAGCGAAGGTTATCACCGAACTCTTATGAAAAGGGCAGTTAACATTTACTCCTGCCGAAGACCGAATTTATTTATAAACAATGAAATAACATAAATTAACATAACAAATCACTGTATTCAATCCTTGCCTGAGCATTGACTTCAAATCCTACGCTGAGGATGTTGGACGTGGATTTCGGTCCTTGGATGGTAAGTGATTCCGCAAACGTGAGTTGGTTGTTGTCTGGAGTATTAGAGAAGATTCTAGTGTTGGAGGATATTTCCTGTCTGCTTCGTTTTCTATTATGAAGTAGGATGGAACTATTTATTTCTTTTTTTTACCATTATCATCAGCATCATTATTATCGTTAGCCTTAGTCTCTACATTATCGTTATCGTTGCCAGTGGCATTGTCGATTTTGAAATATATTCTTATTTGAGATGTAATATATTGTACTATTTCACTGAGTTGCAATTAATTGCAGTTTTATAGTCATACTCTAAACGCTTTTCCCTATCCATCTTCTTAAAAAAAAAACCTTTATTGCATAAATTATGCATTTATTTTCGTTTTATCTCATCAGAAATACTGTATTTATTGACTCTCTCTCTCTCTCTCTCTCTCTCTCTCTCTCTCTCTCTCTCTCTCTCTCTCTCTCTCTCTCTCTCTCTCTCTCTCTCAGCATTCATTTAAAAAGGTTTCTGTTACTGGGACAGACTGCAGTAACTGGAAAAAGGCGGCACAAACTAGTGAAGTTATTAATGCCTTAACTGCGGGACTAAACCTAATATTTGCAAAAATTTTAACTTTTTATATGGCAGATTAAAGCGAGAACATCTTGATAAAGAGAAAGTCAATACGTCAAAGAATTCTAATCGAAAGGAACAATGACATAAAAAATTAAACAGTAAAATGTTGAGAAGCAAGGTTGTATCAGGTAAAAGTGAACACTAAACGAGAGGTTCAGCCAGAGGCAAAGGGTTAACAAAAGAAGAGTTTGAAGTAGAATATCTGACAAAGAAATGTTTCAACCCCTGGTAGAGATGAAGGTAAGCACCATAAAAGATTCAAGCATAAGGTTATTGGTAGGGAGAAAGAGTTAACACATTAATGAGAAATTCTAGAGAAGGACCCCTACCGAAGAGGAAATCTATACAGTAATGATAAATTCTATTAGATAAGGCAGGTAAGGAAAGGCTACACATTACTGAAACAAGAAACTCATTGCTGAGAGTAACGTAACACATCAATGTAAAAGGCAAGATACAGGGAATGAAGTTGAACCCTCCAAGTCTCAAAGTATTACTCATAAGTATGTCGCGGGAAGTGGCTCCTCAGCATCTATGCAATAACAATATCTCTCTCTGTTTACAACTCTTTTAGAATTCTAGGTGTGATTCTTGTTTTCAAATTTACTTTTGTGAAACATTCGCTGTATTTATTCTTCAATGGCTCACAAAATTTACTTATTGAAAAAGTCCTTTAGGATTAACACAATTCAGTCTATCCTGGGAAAACAATTAAACTCATATTCCACATTGTCTCAGATATTTTGTTCCTGTCTAGTCTTAATTTGTTGGACAAAACTTGCGGTCTATTAAATTTCTTATTTCTGATCTAGATATTAAACTCTGGCAATGTCATTCAGTAGTTCCTTGCACATATTACTAAAGATTTTTCCATTATCCTGACCATTCCTTGCAATTAGATCTTCCGTGCTGGTATCATCGTGTCTGTAATACTAAGGATGTAGGTAATTACTAAAGCCTTGCCTTCTCCATCATAATGCTAAGTAATCCATAGTCTTCTAGAGGTCATATTCCAACTGTGACCCAACTGCGAAACGATCTTCCGGTTTAATCGGTGAAACTACAGAAGCTCAAACTTATTGTAAATACTATATATATTAAAGAGGTTGACAAAAGTTTATTTTCGTAGGCTATCTACAGTTAGGCAGATATATTTCTAAGCTGTTACTGATCCTAATATATATTTTTGTTTTCACTTTTTACTCATCATTTCTCATATGTAGTGATTCATAAATATATTTCATTTCATCAGAAGGACACTTTCCTTGTTGGAGGACTTGGAGTTGTAGCATTCTTCTTTTCCAGCTTAGGTAGTAATGATGATAATTATAGCAATAATCTGTTTCCCATTTATCATATAGTTTTGGGGCATTTTATACACGGCACCTTTCAGTATTTTTTTTTTCTTTTTTTTGCGGATGGCAAATTATTCCGTAACATATGTTTCGGATTTATAATAGTTTTTTTTTTTCTTTCGTAGTAGATTAGTTTTTTTTTTTTTATTTAAGACATCAATTATAAAAAAAAAAAAATAGTCCGATATTATTCGATTATTAATCTCGAATAAAACTTAATGCATTTACTTCACCGATTATTGATGACTAATAATGTGTCCCTCATCATGTACAGACATTTAAAGAATTAAGACTCATAATGAAAACGGCTTTGGATAATAAAACAGCTATTTCTCCGCATTTTACACTCTTCTTTTAACATGAACACTCAAACAGGCATTAATTTGAATGACATATATAAGAAAGAGTACAAATCCGTCATGAATTCAATTTCAAAATATTAATGACAGTATATGATGCAGCTTCCCAAACTGAGATTTCCTCCCTCGATGGAATGAAGAAGAAGAGATTGTTTCAACTGTCTTGAAATCGCTCATTAAACTTTAGCCATTTAAGCTCTGCTAAACGGTCATTTCTGAAACACTTTCGGTTGATAGACTTGAAGCTCAAAAGTTTCAATCAGTTCAGAACAAACAATTAGAAAGAAGAAGAAGAAGAAGAAGAAGAAGAAGAAGAAGGAGAAGAAGAAGAAGAAGAAGAAGAAGAAGAAGGGCTTACTATAAAAACAAAGATTTTCACCGCCCCTTTGCCCATCCAAATTGCGCCAGAATGCCCCTTTTTTCCGATTACTACGTAATCCTTTTCCCCATAAATGTATTTTTCCTCCCTCTAGATGAACGACCTTTGGGAGGTTTATCAGATTCAGAGCACATACGAGGTGTTCCCCAAAGGCTTCAGTGGCCAGCGAGTCTCTTGAGAGGAAAGATAATGCCTTTTGGGATTCAGTCACGGAGGCTCTATGAAACAAGAGTGGTGAATTTAGGTATCATTAAAATAATGCAATAATGATAAGTTAAAACGAAAAATCACTTGAAAATAACTCATATGAATATAGAAAATAATAAAAGCTTACTTTAATCATAGATCAAAATAAACTGTATAAGGT
>NC_090760.1:49750284-49790284 GCF_036898095.1 Palaemon carinicauda | reverse complement strand
CGCTCTTCCCTCGCACTAAACGAACATGAAAATTATGTCTGCTGTTTTCCTCTGTAACATTGTCTGTCTTGTTAACTTGTTATGTCCTGTTGGCTTGAAGTTTTGTATATAAAGGAGAGTGTTCTATAATAATATAACTCAGTTGATTGCATCCTACCTTTGAGTTCACAACCCTCTCTCGGCACCGTCACATTGGTGACCCCGGACGTCGACTCGCTCCCACTGCCTTCCACCCCCACCTCCCTCGCCCCACCATCGTTGGTACTATGGCGAACTCTACTACAGCATTTGGCACAGCGGCCGCCCCATAGAAACGTTCACCGTTCTCCAGCGGAGAGGCATTTACTTGGTTTCAGTGCGCAGAAGTCCAGTTTCGCATCAACGGCGTGACTCGCTCAACCACCAAAGCAGATTATGTTCTCGCAGCGATAACCGAGGACACCTTCCCGGAAATATCCGACGGGCTTTGTGAACAAAGAGACACCCCAATAGCATATGACTCACTCAAAACATACCTTCTGCAGCAGTACTCTCCGTCGCCAGACGCCCGTGTAGCAAAGCTTTTTCATCTCTCGCAACAACTGTTGGGGGACCAAAGGGCTTTGCTTGCCCTCACGGAGATGACCAGTATCGCTCGCCTTCAACCTGCCGCAGACAGCTCTCCTCGTGAGGTGAACCTACTTCATGCCCTTTGGATACGCCATTTACCCGGAGCTATACGCGCTGCCATACCCGATGTCGATAGTTTACCCATAAATGACTTGATGACCAAAGCCGACGCCCTTATGGACAGCCACTTCAAGACCTCCATCAACACCTCCACCCCTGACGAAGAGGATGCCTATTCAACGTCAACCGGAGCTGACATGAATGCCGTGGGACATAAACGCCCACACCGTGACGTGCCCAAGCAGAGACAAAGCCGCCCACCACCCACCAATCGCTCGAGCCCCAACAAACGACTTCTACAGCCACTTACTACCTCCCACCCGCCGCAGTTTTGTTACTACCACTCCAGATTCTGGGCAACTGCGAAGAAATATGCCGAGGATTGTCAGTGGCCAAAAAACGTGTAAGTAGGCCATCGCTCGTGGTGTTGGCCTCCCGTGTTTGTAATCTCTTCTTTTTACAGGATGCAGGAACGGGCGTGCGATTTTTGGTAGACACTGGTGCTTGTCGTTCTCTTTTGCCGAGAAAACTCTTCAAGACATGACGTAGTCTGTCTACATCTGCTGACGTCCGCTTGGTAGCTGCCAACGGATCTGCGATACCCACCTACGGTTAAGAGAACCTCACATTATCGTTCAGAAACGGTAAATTCAATTGGAAGTTTCTCGTTGCTGACGTCACAATGCCAATCCTCGGTGTGGATTTCCTCTCTCATTTCCACGTTCTGGTCGATGTCGCCCACCGACGATTGGTCAACACACTCATACTTGTCGACACCTCTTCAACCCGCCCACTCTGACCTCGCTCTCCACATTAGCGCACCCACTGATGCCTACGCCAACTTCCTTACGTCGTACCTGGAAGTTTTCCGTCTAGAACTTCGCCAAATGCCCACTGTTCCTGCCAAGCACGGTTTTTATCACCATATCAAGACGACGGGACCCCCAGTCTTCGCAAAATTCAGACCTCTGGCACCGGAACGATTGGCAGCTGCCAAACAGACGTTCGCCGAAATGGAGGAAATGGGCCTTTGCCGAAAGGCCTCAGCCCATGGTCGTCACCCTTACACATCGTTCTGAAGAAAGACGGCTCCCTCCGTCCGTGCGGGGATTACAGGCGCCTGAACATGCAAACAGAACCGGATCACTACCCCCTCCCAAACATTGCCGACGTGACCTCCTACATGCAAGAAGCAAAGGTTTTCTCTACGCTCGATCTCCTGAAGGGGTATTATCAGGTGCCTATGAACCCAGAAGACCTCCCCAAGACTGCCACCACCACTCCGTTTGGTACATACACCTTCAATTACTCCTGTTTTGGCCTTCGTAATTCTTGGGCCACGTTTCAATGTCTCATGGATGGCATCTTAGGGGACCTCCCTTTCTGTGTATGTTATGTGGACGACATACTTGTGTTCTCCTCCTCAAAAGAGGAACACCTTCGTCACCTGCGCATCGTTCTCGACCGCCTGCAACAAAACGGCCTTGTAGTCCGGTACGACAAGTGTACCTTTTGCGCTAATGAAGTGTCATTTTTAGGGCACCGCATCAGTCCTGAAGGTGTCCACCCCCTCCCTGAGAAGGTAGCAGTCGTTCAGAACTTCCCTGTGCCCTCGACTGTCAAAGCTCTTCAGGAATTCTTGAGCATGATCAACTATTATCACCGTTTTCTGCCAGCCAATTCCACCACTCTTGCTCCCCTCTCCCTTAAGGGCAAGCTGAAGGACCTGAAGTGTAGTCCCCTTCAAGAAGCAGCCTTCTGCAATGCAAAGAAGGCCCTATCAACTGCTGCGGCTCTCACTTTTCCTATCCCACACGCTCCTCTCCTTCTCTCCACCGATGTCAGCGACGTCGCTATTGGTGCAGTACTCGAGCAGGTGGTCAAAGGCTCGCCCCGCCCATTGGCCTTCTTCAGCAGAAAACTGTCCAAGGCAGAATCGGGTTATTCTACCTTAGATCGAGAATTGCTGGCGGTGCACTTGGCTGTCCGTCACTTTCGCCATTTCTTAGAAGGTACGCTTTTCGTCATTCGCACAAACCACATGCCTCTGGTGCACGCCTTCACTCGACAGTCTGAAGCCTGGTCCGCCCGTCAACGCCGACATCTCTCCGCTGTGGCTGAATACAATTGCACCCTCCAACACGTCCCTCGGAAAATCAATCCCGTTGCCGATGCCCTGTCAAGAAACATGTAGGCTGCCGTTTAACTGGGATTGGATTACAACGCCCTGGCTGAAGCTCAACGACAGGATCCAGAGTATCAAGCTTGTAGGACATCCTGCAGGTCCCTTCGCTGGGAAGACTTTACCCTCGAAGACTCCAACACCACCCTCCTCTGTGACGTCAGTACTGGTAGACCGCGACCTTGGATTCCTGCTCCCATGCGCCGACAGGTGTTTGATTTCATTCACGGCCTTTCATATCCCTCGTGCCGAAGGCAAAATTCATTTGGCACGGCATTTCTAAGGATACTAAGGATTGGGTCCGCGTCTGTACTTCTTGCCAAACTTCCAATGTACATCGACACACGGATTCAGGAGTGGGCACCTTTCCTCAACCTCAGCGTCGTTTCGCACACATTCACATCAACGTTGTAGGCCCCTACCCACATCACAAGGACATCATTACCTGTTTACCGTCATAGACCGCTCCACTCGTTGGCCTGAAGCCATTCCCATGGAAACTGCAACGTCCACCTCATGTACATCTGCCTTACTTTCTGGATGGATTTCAAGATTCGGTATCCCTAAGCATATTACTTCTGACAGGGGAACCACTTTCACCTCTCAATTGTGAACGTCATTGCCGAATCTCCTGGGCATCACCCTACATCAGACAACGGCCTACAACTCCACTGCCAATGGAATGGTTGAACGTTTTCATCGCACCTCAAAGCAGCTTTGATGTCCCGCTGCAAGGATTGCAACTGGTTTACTCAGCTTCCCTGGGTCCTCCTGGGACTAAGGACCACTCCTAAGGACGCCCTCGACGTCTCGGCAGCTGAAATGGTGTATGGTGACCTTTGGTCGTCCCTGCCGATTTTTTTCCTTCTACAACCTCCTCCAATGATCCTCAGCGCATACGTAACGTCGTGGGAAAATTTACTACGTGCTGCCAGACTTACAAGCCCCCAGCGAAGCATCACATACCAACGGACTTGCACTCTGCAACGCATATCTTCCTGCGCAACGACACCAGCAAGCCACCACAAACGCCCCCTTACATGGGCTCTTTCCTTGTGATCCGACGCAGTCCGAAAGCATTCCTCCTAAACATTCGGGGCAAAGAAGACTGGGTCTCCATTGATCGTCTAAAACCTGCTTATCTTCTGCCAAATGACCCTTCTACAGTTCGCCTCTCTAGATCAGGGCGCCCTATTTAACATGTTAAGTATGTCATTTTTAGAGGGGGAGCCATGTACCAACCGTGTGTCACACAATTGTACATAATTCCTTTTACATATATTATGCTTGTATCTTCGCTATTCCCTCTCACTAAAACGGACATGAAAATTCATGACTGGTTTTTCCTCTGTAATATTGTCTGTCTTGTGAACTTGTTATGTCCTGTTGCCTTGAGGTTTTGTATCCAAAGGGCACGGAGTAGGTTCACCACATGAGGAGAGCCATCTGCGGCAGGTTGAAGGCGAGCGATACTTGTCATTTCCCTGAGGGCAAGCGAAGCCCTTTGGTCCCCCAATGGATGTTGCGAGAGCTTAAAAAGCTTTGCTATACGGGCGGCTGTCGACGGCGAGTACTGCTGCAGAAGGTATGTTTTGAGAGACGTCATACGCTATTGGGGTGTCTCCTTGTTCACAAAGCCAGTCAGATATATCTGGGAAGGTGTCCTCGGTTATCGCTGCGAGAACATAATCCGCTTTGTTGGTTGAGCGAGTCACGCCCCTGATACGAAAGTGAACTTCAGAGCGTTGAAACCAAGCAAACGCTTCTCCGCTGGCGAACGGTGAAAGTTTCAATGGGGCGGCGGAGGGGCGAGGGAGGTGGAGGTGGAAGGCAGTTGGAGGGAGTCGACTTCCGGGGTCACCAATGTGATGGCGCCGAGTAAGGCTGTGAACTCAAAGTCAGGTTGGAAATGACTGAGTTATATTGTTTTGGAACACTCTCCTTATATACAAAACCTCAAGGCAACAGGACATAACAAGTTCATAAGACAGACAATATTACAGAGGAAAAACCAGACATGAATTTTCATGTTCGTTTTAGTGTGAGGGAAGAGCGAAGATACAAGCATATATATACAAAAGGAATTATGTACAATTGTGTGAAACACGGTTGGTACAATTAAAACCTATGCAAAGAAGCAAAACAGGTAGGGAACATAGCCTCATATTTGATTCAATAATAAATGGAAGATATTTTATAGCTGTAAAACAAGCTGAATTTTACAAAAAAATGTTTCCCTGAATGGTCTATGCTTACAGCTCGGGAAAACTTCATCATTATACCATTTTAAGAGGAGAGAGACCCAAAAATTACCTTCCAATAAGTGTACTCCCAGTTGTATATCAAATATTGACAAAGATTATATTTGGTCGAATAGAAACACTGCTAGATATTAGTCAATCAAGAGAGCAGGCTGGCTTTAGAAGTGAAGAATAAACAACTGACCATATCCATGTAATTAGCCAGATAATGACAAACCACCACGTATGGCATTTATAGACTACGAAAAAGCTTTTGATTCTGTCAAATCTTCAACAGTAATGAAAGCCCTTCAAACCCATGGAATAGATTAATATTATGTTAGAACACTTGGAGATATCTTTACGGGAAGTGCAACAATCCTAAAACTACATAAAGATAGTAAACAAATTTTCATTCAGAAAGTAGTTAGAGAGGGATACCCCCTATCTCCAAAACTATTTGCAGCATGCCTAAAAGGAGTTTTTAAATATTTACATTGGGAAAATGTAGGAATTAATATTAAGGGAGAATACCTGAACAACTTGAGATTTGCAGATGGCATTCATGTGTTTAGTGAATCAGAAGAGGAATTGCAAAAGATGAAAGAAGATTTAGATAGAAATAGAAGAATGTAGGACTTGAAATTAAAATGAGTAAAACTAAGTTAATGATCAAGTAAAATGCAGGGAAACAACCTATAAGGTTTATTGGTAAGCTTCTAAAGATTGTTGATTAACATATGTACTTCAGGTGGACAGTAGGCATTTCCCCAGGACATGCGACCGAAATTGAAATAAAGATAACCCTAGGAATGAGAGCATTCGGTTAACAAAAAGATTAAGAAAAAAGAAGTAACACTTTCTCTAAAAAGAAAAACCTTTAATCAGATAGTCCTACCAGTATTAACTTATGCACCAAAAACATTATTAAAGCTTTCTAAAGCCATAGAACTTAAGCAGCTTATAGGCCAGAGCTATGGAAAAAATAATGATGTAATTACACCAAGAGACAGTAAAAGAGCAACACACTAATATTCACTAATAATTCAATCATTGTCTTGAGGATCTTCAGATCAATTTCGGACATAAAACATTATATTTTCTTATCTGGTAAGGCTTTTTCATTTTTGGCCAAGTAGGTGTTATGAACGATTTTTTTTTTTTTATGAGAATAGTCATTTTATATAGTTATGTACAGTATTCAATTAAGTATGTTTACTGAACACATCCAAACATCCACGCATACACATAATCGCAAACTTTGTGAAACTTGTAGTGTTTCCTTTATTTTATCACTCGGCATTCAACCTCAATAACACTTTATCACCAGACAACTCTGGCCCAAGAGTATTCTTCTCATTACTTATGGTTTGCCTAACTTTATATTGAATTTAACCAGAGGACAATAGTAAATGAGATAACTTCATGAGTTACGTATCTTAATTTACAAACTTTTGATATTAGCAATTCGATAACAAAAAATATATTTATATATATAGTTCTTAAAATCTGTAAAGTTATTAGAAAAAGGGAGATTGCTCTTTTAGTGAATAATAAGCTTTTGGAGATCTAATAAGTTCATAAAGAATGGGAAATATAAAAATCAAAGGTATTACCTCGAAATTGCAAGACCTTTTAGGAGAAAATTATAAAATGTAAACAAAAAACCAAACTACGTGTAATTATAAGAGAATTCCCCAATTTTATCGAACGCAGTACTATTAAACATTTTATGAAGGAAATTAGTTCGGATGTTGTCTAGCCAGTCTCCTTTAGGTCTGCAATACAAGCAAGAAAACGTCGAGAGATCGTCAAGCTCTTGTTCCTGTTGGACTGGGATATGTCAAAAAGATAGAACCTCTTGAACCAAACCAATATAGCTTTTGCTATAATATATAACGATAGGTGGAAAGGAAAACTATTCTCACGGTTTAGTTTTATAATTGATATTTTGTATAAGTCTGAGATGTTTGAAGCTATGGTGTGAAATATAGCCGAGTTTTATTAGAAAACCATTTTAGCAACCTTAGCTAGAGTAATTCACTGCAAGAATAAATAAATAGAGCATACGAAGTGTTATCACGGAAATTGGTAGACTGTGTAAAAAAAAAAATGAAACATCTCAGTTCACGAGACGAGAAATAATTGCATGTCTCACGATGTAGACAGGTAGTTCCCCGAAACATACAATTACTCAAATGGGATTGCTACCCACTCGCGATATATATATATATATATATATATATATATATATATATATATATATATATATATATATATATATATATATATATATATATATATATATATATATATATATATATATATATATATATATATATATATATATATTATATATATATATATATATATATATATATATATATATATATATATATATATATATATATATATATATATAATCGTTATATGTTGTACTGTATGTTAAAACGGTAGAACTCGAGTAAAAACACTGAAATGTAACGTAAATGTGAACAAGATCTTATAGGTATTTAATGAACTACGAATAAAATATAATTCATGCGATCAAATAAAGACCTTCAAATTACAAGTAGCAAATAATTCAATTCTAGTTTAACATAAAGATATAAAAACGAATCTTGAACATAAGAAATATGATTAATTGGAAATAAAAAAAAAGGTAGGAAGACCAATCAAATACTCAACTTTTTCGATGATTAAAACAATATTAAGAGTGTTTGTAAAAAGGATGAATAATAGTGAAAAAGAAAGATACAAATTAAACGTCTTACTGAATTAGAATCCAAGCATAATCAATAACTCCATAGCATGTGATTGTGGAGATATAGTCAATAAATGCTCGTATTTTTTGATTATTTGGAAAAATATAGAAAAAGTCTCTCTCTCTCTCTCTCTCTCTCTCTCTCTCTCTCTCTCTCTCTCTCTCTCTCTCTCTCTCTCTCTCTCTCATTTACATATACACATACATAAACATATGTAAATTTCAGAATTACCATAAGAGACCGGAGGTTGTGAACAAGAAAAATATTTTCGATTTAAATAACAATTATTGCTACTGATATATATACATGTAATCCAAATATGGCTACCTTTTACTTGATATCCTCTTTTTATGATACCAGATTTATGGGAAAAACATATATAACATTCTTATAAAAAACTAGTTATTTTTACTCGTTTCAGGCATAAGATAATGATAAGGCTTTTCATTTGCTATCATTAATATTGATTCTGTACCCTCTTTTCGATCGTGATTTCTCAAATATTGATAAGCTTTTTCTAAATGTCCGGTCATAGCAAAGCATTGCAAATGATTAGGAATATCATCAAAAAGGAGATATATAATCATTAAACATTACCATCAATGAATTTCCCAATCAATAAATAAGTGGTTATTCCATTTGCAATCAAATTCAAAATAGTTCCGCTGTTAAAAATTAAACGTAACCAAGAGTCATTGGGCGTGAATAATATATGCATTCGAATAACATTATGATAGTTTGCAAAAAAATCTTTACAAATATTCTTTTTCATTATAATCGAAACGATATTTTATTGCTTCCCGTATGCATTGAAGAGCAACGTTATAGAAAAACCAGATTTGTTACGAAATTGTTTAGTAAATCAAATATAAATGTTTTAAGTTGTTTTTTTTTCTGATTGCACCTTCCTGGAAACTCATCTTTGAATATATCTTGAGATTGCCGAAGTTTTCAAGTTGATCGCTTTAACCAGAATTAAATCGAATACGTTTCTTCAACCTCTTTTTCAGGCTTCCATCAAAGAGGCATGAATCTGTAATCAGTAAATAAAGAAATGATCTTATGCACAATGCTAGAAATAATCTTTATTTCTACCCATTTGTTGGTTAGGATTAGAAAAGTATAATCTAACCTTGAAAAATATACTTGAATATTCTGAAGAAGTGTTTTAATTCTTTCATTCTACCTTGTTTTGAGTATTGTCCTCCTGTCTGATCTTCAGCTAATGAATATCATCTTAATTTGTTG
This sequence comes from Palaemon carinicauda, assembly GCF_036898095.1. Lineage (NCBI taxonomy): Eukaryota > Metazoa > Arthropoda > Malacostraca > Decapoda > Palaemonidae > Palaemon > Palaemon carinicauda. The sequence goes on along the minus strand of NC_090760.1, from coordinate 49,781,180 downwards.
GACAAAAACTCACGGTCTATTAAATTTCTTATTCCTGATCTAGATATTAATCTTTGGCACCGTCGTTCAATTAGTTTATTATGCCTCTTGAATAAGATTTTTCATAACTCTGACCATCCTTTACATTCAGACCTTCCTGAGCAATTCCACCCTGTTCGTAATGTTAGGCAGGCACCTAAATCTAATAGCAAGGACTTCTCCATCATGAGGCTTAATACTACACAGTATTGTAGAAGTTTTATTCCAGCTGTGATCAAGTTGTGGAATGATCTTCCGAATCGGGTGGTTGAATCAGTAGAACTTAAAAATTTCAAAGTAGTAGCAAATGTTTTTATGTTGAACAGGCTGACATAAGTATTTTTATAGTCTATATTAGTCCGTGGGCTGAGGGGGCTCACTTTGCACCCCCTCCCTCCCTTTAAAATTGAAAATAAGTGCATTTAGGTTGTAGCATTTTATCCATATTTAAATTTTTTTAATGTTCTCATTGAAAAAATAGGGACTTATGTGCCACTTTCTTTGATGACATCATCGAATTTTGCTGCTGCCAGTTTTGGGGTAAAGGAAAATTAATTAGACATAACTCCGGACTGAATTGTCACAGAATGATAAATGACATATCAAAATGTTTGCTTTGGACCTCTAACAAATAAAATGGACAATTTTCAATTGTTTAATAATTAGGTCACCAGATGTCAAAAGGTCACCAAACCTGGGGTCAAGTGAAAATTTTAGGCACCTCCATGAATGTACCCCCAGGACCAGCCAGACCAATATTTGATGACTTTTTCTGCCTTATTTTATCCCTAGAGACTGCAAGAAATAGAATGATACCCATTAAGTGTACTTATTGGCCAAATCAAGGAAATGAGCTATTATGTAAAAAGGTCAATTTGCAAATTTGTCGTTTTTTTGCCTCAAAATTGTAAAAACTGATAAAGCTCATGCTTATGCCTGAAATTTCTGATAATTTCAGATAGACTTACCTCAGGAAAATGCCAAAGAGAAAGGCTACCACCGAAAGACCAGCACCTGTCAATACCGACATCTGCATAATTCACGACGGCAACATTAAAACAACTGACTTCGTCCGGTTCTCCCAACCTCAAAATCCAGAAAAACGTTTTGCCAGTATTTGCAAAGTCCGGGATAAAAAACAGTCTCAACCGATTGGGTTGTCTCTGCGGCGTGATAGCATTTGTGAATAAATCCCCCAACAGTATGGAGAAAATCATGGTTACCATCGTGCATGTTATCAGAGAGTCACCAAAAATCTGGGCCGCCTGTAACCTAGTAGTGAAGTTACCAAAGGTCCCTTTATGAGGCCAATTCATCGCAGTTCACCTGACAAAGTTATATTTGATCAGAGCTTATCTTCTGTAAAACCTATGAGAGAAAGAAAGTCTGTGTAGGAGGGTCTTGGACCTCAGAGGGTCTTTGATATTTTTCACATCGTGGTGGGGACACTATTATTTCATTAGCAGGACAACGGGGTGATGAAGAACTCGCCACTCGTATTCGAGGTTATGATCTTTTTGCGTCTGAGGCAAGGTATCACAAACATATCTGCATGAAATAATGTGATCCATCAACATGGAGGAGTTCCAGTGAAGAGGCAAAGCGGGAGGTCATGGAACGTGAAATGACTCATGAACTTTGTTTCTCGAAAGTATGTGACGTAATTGATCGGAAGTTAATCATTGGCCACAAGATAATGCTAATGACAGACTTTAGAGACGTATTCATTGAACATTTATCAATGACTCCCTTTGAAAATCAGAAAAATCGCACAGAGACACTGAAACTGTAATTGGAAAAACATAAACTGTACTCAGAAAAGTTGTGTACTGTATTTCTTGGTAGACAGGGTGGGAAACTGCAATCTGCCTTACTATTTAGCAATAGTCTTGATCTTGCTACTGCTGTCAGAAATAGCTATTGTTTGCATAGGCCTAGTACTCAAATTGATGATGTCGCTTTACTCCTACGCCAGATAATTAAAGATGCTTTCATAAAAGCTGGTAACATGCCATGGCCACCAACTTCCGGGTACCTATAAACAATGGAAAGTCCTATGCCAGAGGGTTTGCAGAAATTCTCCCGCCTAGTTATTTGTCGTAATGGGTCATTGCCTTCGTCAGAGAAGACAGGGCATCTGGCTTCTCTTGGTCAAGACATCTGTCACGCCGCCACAAAAGGCGAGTGGAAGCTACCAAAGCATATTCTTATGTGTATGACACTCTATCATCTTTTTCGCAGTGCACTGTTGAATACACTTATGAATAGACTGGGGCATGCAAAAAGTTACTCCTCGCTTGAACTTCAAACAGCCTAAGCTACTGCCCTAGAAGAGGCTACCAGTGTTCTTAGCCCTAACATTATTTGTAACCCCTCTGGCCAGTCCTTATTCCACAGTGATTTTGACAACTTCGATCAGTATGTCAATGATCTATGTGGTTGTGGTCTCTGCACACAGCGCATAGGATCATGTTGCAAAATATCCTGAAAGGTGAAGTTTCAACAAAGCTATTGATCCCATCAATATAAAAAACAGGGAGGAAGTCCTTAGTAACATCTGAGCCAGAAAATCTACCACTGTGTTACATAAACCAGAGGAGCAGCCCTCGGAGGACCATCAAACACCTTAGTGTTCCAGGTAGTGATGGGACATTGGGCAAATCAGGACAAATCAACATCACCTGGTGCATTGCCAGAATGCTTACATGTACACATACACGAACATATGTAAATTTCAGAATTACAGTAACAGACTAGACGTGAACTAAAAGAATACGCATGATTCAAATAACAATTATAGCTATTGGTATACTGCATAAAAATATGATCCAAAGCCTGATATTCTCTTTTATAACCCCAGATATATGGGAAAAACACATATGACATTTATATTAAAAAAAATAGTTATTTTTACTGTTTTATTACATATGATAATGAGAAAACTTTTCATTTTCTATTATTAATATTGAGACCAGAGTAAGATACTCATCATTTTACTTCCATACCCTCTTTTAGAACGTGACTTCTCGGATAATGATAAGCTTTGTCAAAATGTCTGGTCATAGCAAAGCACTGCAAGTGGTTAGGAATATAATTAAAAAGGAGATTTAAAATCACTAAACATTGGCATCAATGATTTTCCCAGTCAACAAATAAATGGTTATTCCATTAGCAATCCAATTCAAAATAGTTTTGCTGTTAAAAATCAAAGGTGATTAAGAGTCATTGGGCTTGAATAATTTATGCATTGGAATAACATTTTGAGAGTTGAAAAAAAATATTTACAAGTATTCTTCTTTTATTAAATTCGAAATGATATTTTATTGCTTCCTGTATACATGAAAGAGCAACGTTATAGAAAAATCTGAATTGTTTCGAAATAGTTTAGTAAATCAAATGTAAATCTTTGAAGATTTTTTTTCTGGTGGCTACTTCCTGGAAAATAATTTTCGAATATATCTTGAGATTGCCGAAGTTTTCAAGTTGATCGCTTTAACCGGAATGAAATCCAATACGTTTCTTCAACCTCTTTTTCGGGCTTCTATCAAAGAGATATGAATCTGTAATCAGTAAATAAAGAAAAGATCTTAAGTGTAAAGTTAATAACCTTTATCCATTTCTATTTGTTGGTTAGGATTACAAAAGTATAATCTAAACTTAGAAAATATTCTTGCATATTAGTGGGTATTACAATCTTATTCCGTTTTTATATATGTGTGTATGAATATGGACAAAGCACTTCTGATGACGTAGAGGAGTGTGACTTCAGTTGCTTGCAAGAACTGCTTGAGGCACCACGGTAGGTGTATTGACAGATGATATCCTCTTCATGTGGCTACTGGGCAAAGTATTTGATTACTTCTATTCAGGAAGCACGAAATGATCAAGGACGACGATTTCAGAAAGATAATATAATGCTAAAAGGGAATGTTATTCATTATTCAATATAACTGATATTGAAAGAAAATACCAGTGAACCTGGGTGTTATAGTAAATCGAACGCAATGTAAATAGAGAAGTCATTGTTTCTCTTTGGTTAATAGACTTTCATACACCGACAGCATAGTCATACGATATGAAGCAAAGAGACAAACCATTATTATATGACGTTGTAATAGCAACACTACCAACAACCATTGAAGGACTTTATTTGTATCGCTTTTTTCATTTGATCGATTGTTATTGCAACAAATATTTACCTCAGAGAAAATTAGTGGCAGCGTTTAACAATTCATGATGGATTTCGTACTTTTATGGACATTGGTGAAACATGATCCAATTTGGGTTAGTCAACTTTAGATATGAACCTATTATGACGTTTTCAGCCTGCGTTATTTAGTTATCATAACTGTATTTTTTTTTTAAAATTTACTCTCTCTCTCTCTCTCTCTCTCTCTCTCTCTCTCTCTCTCTCTCTCTCTCTCACTCTTTGATCAAGGCATATTCACTCAAGTTCCATCTGTATTATTATACACATATGTATGCCATTTCTATAAATTATTTCTATAATTTACATAAAGGTTTTTTTTCAATGTTATCAACGTGAGCAACGAACCTTCATTTTATTGAAAGCGAGCAATTTGCTGATATGCTGAAAGATAATTATTTTTTTGTCTTATGTCCATGATATTCGTTGTTGGTTCATAAGTAAAATATACGTTAAAGTTATTACAAGTGATCTTTTGCTTAACAATAAATGATCTCAAAAATAAACAAAGGAAAATTGATGATCTTTAATGCTTTATAATATGCCATTTTCAAGGGAAAAAAATGTTTACCCAAATTGGTGTTGGGTAAAAGTGACAAATGACAAATTTCAAAATGGCCACTGCGGCAATTACAGAATCTAATTTTATGATATCTGATGTTGTATGTGATTTTTTTTTCTTTTTTTCTTTTTTTTCCTTTTTTTTTATATGGTTTGAGAGGAAAATCATATAATAGTTTATCTTTTCATTATATTTTAACAGTCATTTATGAAATAATCCAATATGGCTTCCACTTTTCACTATTGGTTTTCAAAGATTATGCATTTCTAGGAGTGTTAAACTCTCAATTCCGTAGCTATGCATGATGATTATATAAATATGAAGACCATTTAAAACAGAAGTGTCATAAATATGTACATAGACATAGTTTATCAGATGCCTTCAACATCTGTAATGCTATCAGCATTAGAGCACGTAGGTCCTTTGCTACTCCCAACAGCAAGTTACGGCTAAGTAAATTTTTTCCTGTAGGACCAAGGTCTTTGGTCACCGTTTTTCATACATTTGTAATTTATTATTTTTCAGAATTGATGATGGCAGACCAGCTTGATCCATTGTTTGTGGTTTCAGAATATGTCCACTTTGAGCGTCACAAACAACCCAACCAAATTCGGTGGCATCCATGTTATTTCAATCCCAGGTCTGTACTTGAGGGTAGACACGTCTAAAATGGTATCATGCTGCTTCCATAGTTGGTGGAAGACGTTCAGGTGGGATATAGCTTGGACTTGTAGCCACCTTCTTACTGAGTCTCACAGCTCATTCAATGTCCCAGTCACTTCCTGGTATAAATGTCCTTAAATGATAACTAGAGCTTGTTAGCTTATATCCTAGATTTCTTCATATGCTTTGTGAGACATGACAAAATGTTTTCCATAACCTTATATTGATGACCACCTTTTAAGAGGCATTTCTTTTCCAGTGTTGTGTAACCTAGATGTATCGCATTCAATTAATGCATGAATGAACAGAAGCTAATGTGCAAGGTCTGTTCCAATGGTTTTCAGTGGCATACTGATGCTGATGACCTTTGATGTCTTCTGCAAATATGTCTCCTAATGACCTTCTTGGGAAGGATGAAGAAGAGGCTCAAAGAAATTTGTATCTCCCGCAACACAACAACGGGTTGATATGATACAATGTTACAAGCTAACTGTACAATATTACAATCGGCTTCTGCAGAGCTATGGCATTTATAACATGTTCTTTATCCATCAATGCTGCAAAGAGATTGATGAAAGTGTTACTTATTTCAGTGATTCGCAAGGAATGATTTCTTTTTCATCTTCATTTACATCCCAAGCCCTATTCTCCTCTGATTGCCTTTATCCTTGGTCAGTAGACCACTTTCACATCCATCAAATACAAACCAGGGAGTATATAAAATTATTGATTACTTACTGTTTTTCGTGTCTAACAAACATTTATTATATGAGTGACCGTGGCACACACACAAAAAAAAAAAGGGGTGGGGGCTCATTTTAGGCCTGCGACCCAGTAGTTATATTTTTCTACATAATTTGAGCAACCAGTGCCTCTGTGAATTCTACACTGACGGACTTTTTCTGCAACTAACTAGATCAGTTGACAAGCTATACAGTTCATGTTTGTCTACTATAAAAGGTTTTCACTTAATTAGATAGTCAAGGAGGAATTGAAAAATTTTGGCATCACGCTAAATTCATGGTTTTCATAAATTTTTCATAGTTTATCTTCAATACTTTTTTTACAAGTTGGCAATCTCATTGCAAGGCCTTGTGCTCGTCTACACATACTGTGTTAGACAATAGCCAAACCAAAAATCTGAAATTGTCAAAGGGGCGCCACGGCTCCGAGTCATCAAGTGTAACTGCAAGCATCTTAGTATAACGTATTTGTTGTCCTATTAGTTTTGTTTATCTGTGAGACTGTTCTGCAGTTTTACTGAATTTCCACAAATGGAATGCTGTTTCCCTTGCGGGAGTCCTTTTCACAAACATGGTGGTTTATAGCTTCTTGTAAGGCATGAATCGATGCAGTCTGGGACAGTACATCTGTGACCTATTCATTCTGCCGTTCGTTACTGGTCCCTTTGAAACCAGAAAGTCCCAACATACCTAACCAAAGAGCTATTCGTGATATAATTTTCTAGAAAATTCTTTGTCAATAGAGTTCTCATATAAAAAGCCGTGTGTTTTTTTAAATTTAAATCGGGTACACTCGACCTCAATGGTCTGAGTTATGATCTATGACTAGAGTCACGTTTGAAGAAATTTGAGATGTCCTTTTCTTGGTCTTGTGCTGAGACGAATTGATGTTCTTGAGAAAAAAATAAATGTTTTTCCTGATTTTTCTTAATATCTTAGTTTAGAAGAACTATTAATGCTATTTCAGCCTTTTTTCCGTAAGTTTGGCATAGTCTGCAGAACGATCAAGGTTGATTGGTTTGGAGCAGACATCGTAATTATTTTGGCATATAAAGATAACATAAAATAAAACATAGAATTATCGTTATTGTCTTTGCAATAGTTAAAATTCACTAAACAAAAGCATATCCAGTCGTACAGAGTTAGTGAAGTAAGATTCGGTAGATAGTCCAAGTATAATCAATATTTTGTTATATTCGGTAAATATTTTATCTTTTTATTGTTACATGTAACATTGTACACTTAATTACATGGAAATTCTTAGAATTCCTTGACTGTGAATATAAATGCTTACACGACAATAATCAAATGGATACCTGCTACATAAGCTAAGATAAAACCAAGAATAGATTTGAAGGCCTTTCATTGCAGTCACCATGAAAACGGTAATTTTTTATGAAGTTGACGAAGGCATATATGGGTAAAGTTTATTTTTTTGCAAAACAAAATATAAACAACTGATTTACCTTAAAAAAATCCTTCGAAGTAATTTTCTATCTAACTTTTCAGAATGGACGTATATTTACTGGGATATACAGGTGATTATCGAGTTTCCCCGGTATCCAAAAAAATAAAAAAATAAATAAATAAATAAAGGTCATTCGTTAGACTCCTCAAAATGTTATTATTATTGATAATTATCGGTTGACTTCTAAACCCCTCAGCCTCTATTTTTCCTGAAAAGATATCAATATTTCATAACATTCTTGCGCCTTTATCACGAATAAAGGTTATCTCTATGACATTCCTTAGATACCAAGAATTCTGATATGAATGAGATAGAGTGTATAATGTTAGAATATTAGAATTGCATTTGAGAAGAATTTTTTTTTTTTTTTTTTTTTTGTAATACAAATCTTATATATTGCTGTATGTTTGCTTGTGTTTATATTTTCATAGTTTTAATTGTTTCATGTTTATTTGTTCCTCACATTATGATCATAGACTAACTAAACAGATTTTAATCAGTCTTTTTACTTGATCATGGGAAAACTTTTAATCCCCATCTGTGGAATAGGTTTTTGCACGGAAGGCTTTATCACTAGATTACATACTTTCATGAAATTACCTTAAAATTGTAAATGTTTTACTGAAAATGTGTCATTCGTGCTCGTCTTTACACCTGTCTATCGATTCATTCTTCCAGTTAACAATTTCTGAAAAGATAAAATTTCCTCATGAAGAGAAGATAATTTGAGAAGTAGAATACAGTCTGTGTTTTAAAAATAAAATTCAGGAATTAGAATTACATAATAGAAGATGAAAGGAGAAAGAGAGTTCTCTCTTTTATTCTATTGCTATTTACCACACTGTTTCGTTAGTTCTTTGTGTTTATTATTGTTATTATTAGTAGTGTTGGAAAAGAGAGATGCTATAAGTGCAAGGAGTTTTACAGGGAAAATTATCGTTGTTCATAAAGAGAGTCAGTATCACTCTAACTCTCACTAAATAATAGGTTACTCGTCAGAGGGATACCTCTCTGTGCAAATTGTAATCACGAACCTTTTGTAATAAAGTGAATAAACCTATGATCGTATGTCTCATTATTCAGTGACACTGGTCATGATTAGTGTCGAGTGTAAAACACGTCTATTTGAGTATACTCTGAGCAAAGTTGTACTTCAAGGCATTAAATTTAAGCATAAGGTACCTACGTATACGCAGTGTATCACAGCAGTCACTGCTGCTTCATGAGATGAAAATGAAGGAGCAATAGGTTACAGTGATGTTGAAGAAGAATTTAGAAGAGAACAACGACTGCAGGACTAAGAAAATTGGTCAGAAAATGTAACAAAGTTAATTACTAGAACATTAGTTGAATGGGAAGAAGAGAAGCAAGCAACAACAGCATCTCCGATACACATGCACGAACTTCAGATGTGCATGAGTGTAAACGTATATGCATAGCTGAGTGAATATACTCAAAACACCAACATCTGGCAGGTATTTGGCCTTTCAGTGACCGACTTCCTAATTTAAGTTTCATTCGATTGAAGTGTGTTTGAGAGACTTTAAAGAAGCCACATATGGGTGATCAGGAAAAAAAAAACAATACTATTAAGTAGATTATTCAAAAATGCTCTGGCAATGGAGACAATGTGTTTGTCTCAAGGCAGTTTTATATGTTATGATAAAATAGGAGCGATGTTTATTTAAGAAACACGCCTTGCACTATTTTAGAAAACGTGATATAAAAGAAAACTTTCTATCAAAAACTTTAATGGGTGAGTTTCTTTCTATTTTTGAAACATTTATGCAGGGGTTACAACTGTTTTGCATCTTTGAGGGATAACTTCCCAAAAGCTATCAAGAAATCAATAGCCTGGTAGCCTATTCACAGGTTAGTAAACCTATTTCTATGTCGTTATTTGTTCGATGGTAATTGCTCGTTAGTAGATGTAATGATGGGGATATAAAAATTTCTGGACAATTTCTAGACGATCTTGATCCCTCCTGATTCTAGACAGGTGGCAACTGTGAGATCAACATATGCAATGAGCCGTGATCACCAACCACAAATCCGTGGTAGGGTAGCAGAAGCCAGCATGGGAGGAGACTCACCTGGTATTGGCTATGTAGGGTAGAGGGGCACTAATAAGTGTAGTTCCCCACCCTCGGATTATCCCACTATTATCTCTTGCAATCTTATTGCCATCGATCCTGGCATTCCCCAATAAACAATTTTGAAAGCAGGCGAGCTGTGGTAGACTACCACCCATTCAATAGCCGAAAAAGAGGAGGCAAAGGAAGAGGAGGACAAGAGAGACCAATGCAATCCAACATAACAGTGACCAGGACCAGCCACGGTATGATGGAGCATTGGCCAACTGGCATTCGGTCAGTGGTACCTCTCTCAGTACCCCTAACCTCACCTCCATAGCACTAAAGACAGTAGTGCATGGTGACGGTATTGCAAGAAATGTATTAAACCTCAACTGTATATAAGCTCGTTATCTTCTTCAATAAACTTACTTGCATACACCTCTCCTCTCCGCTAGTGCCTAACAGCCACTTCGAACAATTGGTGACTGCCTGAGAACCAGCTCCCAACCGCCTTTTTTCCCACTGCTGCACCCTACCCTCTTTACGATGCTGCCCTCCGACCTTGCCCTTTCAAAGCCTACAGCATTGATGAAACTGCCACCCTTCGCCAGCAGAGAAGCATACACTTAGTTCAAGCGAGCCAAAGTTCACTTTCACAACAAGTGCTTGACTAGCTCAAGCAAAGAAGCAGACTATGTCCCAACAGCGATATACAATGACTCTTTCCATGAAATCTCTGACTAGCTTTGCAACAAAGAGGATGCCTCAATAGTGTATAGCACCCTCAAAATTTTTCTCCTAGACCAGTACTCACTATCGCATGCCACCCGTGTAGTCAAACCTTTTCAGCTCTCTAAAAAGTCGTTGGGGGCCCAGAGTGCTTGTTTCTCCCTCAGAGAGGTGATCAGTATCACTCGCCTGCAACCTGTCACAGATAGCTCTCCTTGGAAAGTGAATCTACTATGTGCCCTTTGGAAATGATCTCTACCCAATCCTATATGCACTGCCCTCCTCAATGTCCATACCTTGGCCATGAAGGACCTGATGACCTAAGTGGATGCCATTATGGACAGCTACTTCACTACCATTAATACCGTAGAATGCAGGAGTGGTTTCAAAGCCGACCACAACCAACATATGCCGCCCCAACCAATGACGTCTACAGGTACTTATTGATGCCCATTTGCTATCACCACTCAAGATTCGGGGCTGCTGTGAAGAAGTGTGCAAACAGTTGTCATTGGCCAAAAATACTTGTAAGTAGGGTATTGATTGTGGAAGGGGATTCCTCTGTCATTAGTCTTTCTTATTACATGATACAGTTAAGGGTGTGCAGTATTTTAGTATTCACTGGTTATTGCTGTTCTCTTCTATTGATATCACTTTCCAGGAGACAATAGTCATTCTAAGCATATTGACATCCATCTGATAGCTTCCAATGGATCCTATGTCCCCACCCGCGTGTATGTGACGCTTGCACTATCGTTTTGGAGTACCAAATACCATTACAAATTTTGCATTGCCGAAATAATATTGCTACTACTCGGTGTAGATTTTCTCGCCCATTTTCATATCCTGGCTGACGTGAGACATCTATGTTTAGTCAACATAGACTCATACTCATCGCCACTTCTCCAACCTTCTCCCTCTAACCCCGTACTCAACATTAGATCACTCACGGAGGCCTACACTTTATGTGGATATCTTTCATCTAGCATTTCTGTCAGCCCATGGGCATCACCCTTAAACATCATCCTGAAAAAGGATGGCTCCCTGCGCCCTTGCTGTGATTGCAAACATCTGAACTGGATCACTACCCCCTCCCCAACATTGTCAACCTTACCTTCTAATTGCACAAAGAGGAGGTGTTTTCTACTATTGATCTTGTGAAGGGATATTATCAGGTGCCCATATGAACCCAGAAGACATCTCCCAAACTGCCATCACCACACCTTTGGTATATGCCCATTCAGTCACTTTGTAATGATTGGGCCCTTTTTTGACGCCTCATAGAAGGGAACATAGGGGACATCACCTTTTATGCATGTTACATGTACGGCATGCTTTTGTTCTCTTCATCCAAAGAGGAACACCTACGTCACCAACGCATTGGTTTTGACCACTTACAAAAAACAGCCTTGTAGTCCAGTACGACAAGTGTACTTTTGGCATCAATGAAGTATTGTTGTTAGGGTAGAGCATCACTCCTGAAGGAGTCTACCGCCCTTGAAAGAATTCTCGGGCATGATAAATGATAAACACTAATTCCTGCCAGCCATTGCTACTATGCTTTCCTAAAGGCCAACCAAAAGACATGAAGTGGGGTCCCCTTCAGGAAGCAGCCTTCTGCAAAGAAAGGAATATCCTATCAACTGTAGCTGCCCTCTCTTTTCCCATGTTTCATGCCCTCTCCTTCTCTTCAATGATGCCAGAGACTCCACTTTTCGTGCACTATTATGCCGGTGTTCAACAGTTCACCCGCCCAATGGAGTAGAAAATTGCACAATTCCGTATCCGACCACCCTACCTTTGGTGGCAAATTACTGGCGGTGCATTTTGGCTGTCTGTCACCTTCGTCACTTCATAGGAGGTAGTCCTTCCTCATTCAGATGGACCACATGCTTCTGGTGCACGACTTCACAAAATAGTCCGACGCCTTGTCCACCCATCAATGCCAACATCTCTTTTTGTTTCCTAAATACAACTGTACTCTTCAAATATATCCATGGGAAAACAAATCCAGTTGCCAATGTCCTGTGAAGAAACACATTGGCTGACATCCACCTGAAATTAGATTATAACAACTTGGCAGAAGCCACACAAAAAGATGTAGAGTACCAAACATGCAGGGCATACTGGCCATCCCTCTATTGGAAGGCCAAGACCATGGATACCTGCTTCCGCACGCTGACAGGTGTTTGATTCCACCCATTGGCTCTCAGATACTTCCTACGATTTTCTTCACAGGTATAGAAGACAAAGTTCATATGGCACTGCATTACAAAAGATGCTTTGGATTGTGTCAGCTCCTGTACTTGATGCCAAACTTTACAAGTACATCAACATTCAAAGTCAGGAGTTGGCACCTTTCCTTAATCTCAGCGTTAAATGGGCTCCAGTCCTGGTCATAGTAGGTAGCTAAGAGTCTCCTCTATGATAGAGTTGGAAGAAATAATCGAGATATAGAGAATGTGATAGATATTGTGGGTTTTGGCAAAATTGCAAATGAAAATGGGGTACACTTCATAAGTTCCTATTCAGCAAACAATTTTGTCACTGGAAGTACTCTTTTCCAACACAAGAACATCCAAAAATATATCTGGACTTCACAATGTGGCAATTAAGAAAAATCAAATATATCACATTGCCATTAATAAAGAGAGAAGGAGGGCTCTGAGAAATGTAAGAAGATATAGAATGTGCAGATATTGGTAGTGATCAGCTGCTCCTCATTGCCACATTGAAATTAAAAGTGAAAGCACCAAACTGAAAGGTTTATTAATACCTTGATGCTAAACTAACCTTTTAAAAGAAGAGCACAGAGAAACATTTGCAACTTAATGTAGACATCGATTTGCAGTTTTAGAAACTCTAAGATACGAAGAGCAAACAATTAATGAAGAATGGTGTGAGATTAGGAACATAAATCAGTCAGTTGGTAGTGAGGTTTTGGGATATTCAGTCAAAAGGAAAAAAGCTATTGATATCAAATGAAAATTTGGATACAACAAAAAAAGACATAGACAGAAATTTATTGTTGAAAGTTTTCTAGGAAATAATGAAAATTATAATGTAGAGCATGCTAAGTGTTCCAGTATTGATAGTGAGGTCAAATGAAAAGCCAAGAACGACTCCAGAGAATAATTAGACAGGAAAGCAGATGAAGCTGACAAAGCTATGAGTTTAGGGAGTGGCTATGGTATAAGGATTGCTCATAGAATTATTAATGAAATATCTATGGGGGCAAAGAAGAAAAATCATTAAGAAATAATGATCTGTTTTAATAACAAAAGATGAAGTAAGCGTACGTTGGATGGAAAACTTCAGTTAGGTCATGAATTGGAGATCTTAAGGAATAATTTGAAGGATATACCTAGAGCTAATGTGTCCATGAATTGATTATTTGCATTCTAATTAGAAACTATCCTTAAGAACTCAAGAGATGGAAATCCCTGGGATAGGGCAAAATAACTCCTGAAATGATATTGGCTAGAAATAAAGTGACTTAAAAGAATATTTTGTAGAATGTGTCGTGAAGAGGTTAAACCCGATTAATGGGAACTGGGAGTCTTGGTAAAAATGGCAAAATAAAAACGACATGTGACTAATTGCAATATTTACAGAGGCATAGCACTCATGTGAGTTGTCATGAGGATATATAATATGCTAATTCTAAAGAGAATAGAGAGAAAGATTGATGAAAAGCTGAGAGATGAACAAACTGGATTTAGAAAAGGTAGGGGTTGTACTGACCAAATTTTCCTTTCAAGACGTGTTGTACAACAATGCGTAGAATATAGAAATCGACGTTTGATTACTTTTGTAGGCTATGAAAAAAGGTTTTGATAGTGTGCACTGTTCAATTTGGTGGGTAATCTTTCGTTATTATGGAGTTCCTCTAAGTGCAAAGTTAATGTTAGTGGAATTTTAACATATAAATTTTCAGTAAACAGTGGAGTATTTTAAGGGAATGTGCTGTCTCCTTTGTTGATTATCCTCTTCATTGATTTTGTAATACATGAAGCAGTTTAGGATGGTGGAGAAGGATGGGACTGGATTGGTAATAAGAAATTAGCTGACCTAGAATATGTTGATGATGCTGCCCTTATTAGCAGAACACCATTGTATTTGCAATGCTTTGTTACCACAGGGGGTTAGGCTCAAAATAAATATAAGAAAGACAGTGATGATGATAATAGAATATGCAATAGAAGATGAAATATCATTGTTTGGAAAAATAATTAATCAGGTAGCATTATTTGAATATTTAGGAACTATGATCTTTAATACAGGGTATTTAGTATTAGAATTTAATGAAAAATTGACAAAACCAAATCAGACAAAAGCAAGGTCAATTGAAATTTGGAAATCGAATTCTTGAAACGATATATATATATATATATATATACATATATTTATATATATATATATATATATATATATACATATATTTATATATATACATATATATATATATATATATATATGTAAAGTAACATATATGTCCATTTAGTGAGGTCGGTATGGACATGAGTCGTGGTATGACAGTGAAACAATATCTCATAGATTTTTTTTTATTTTAAAACAAAGCCCTCAGAATAATACTGGGAATGTAATTGCAGGAAATTATTTAAATAAAACGATAAGAGAAATTACAAAAGTTCCATATGTGCATATGATCATGGTGAGGGGTAGATGGATATAGTTTGGTCACAGTCTTCGCTCTCCCCAAGAGAGATTAGTTCCCCAAACACTTAATTCGGCTCCAGAAGGCTCTAGAAGAGTTGGAAGACCCAGGCATATATGGCTGAGGACTATGAAGAGTGAAACAGGAGATGATAATTGGAAAAGTGCTTATTTAAAAGCTCATCATAGAGACTGATGAAATCCACCCGAGTCCCTTTGCGTTAATAGCCACAGTGGGAGATGATTATACACACACACACGCGCACACACACATGTATATATATATATATATATATATACTGTATATATAAAGTATATATATATATATATACATATATATATATATTCATACATATATATATATATATATATATGCAGTATATATATACATATATATATATATATATATATATTAATACAGTATATATATATATATATATATACATAAATATATCTATATATAGATATATATATATATATATAGATATATATATATATATATATATACTGTATTAATATATATATATATATATATATACTGTATATATATATGCTTATATAATCTTAATTAAATGATAACATTCATCAAGTTATTGGATACTCTATAATTTACGTCCATGGAGGTGTGTCACTGTTTTATATAACTGGAAGTAGGTTGAGTTCGCGTACGAAAGCTACTCGTAGTATTTGTGATTGATCGCTCTAAATTATCTAGTAATTATCTACAAGAACGAAAGGTTCTTTGATGATTAATTTGTCGAATGCGGGAAAGCAGGGAGAGAGAGAGAGAGAGAGAGAGAGAGAGAGAGAGAGAGAGAGATAGCAAATTATTACTTGCCAGGTTGTTTGTCATTATGTTGCAGACAGTAAAATAAGTTAAAAAATGAAATGGTGAGATGAGAAGTAACCTGAATAATATCCGATCATTATATATGTGAAGTAAATGTTAATGTATTGCATCTAAAAGAGTGGAGGTTTATCTTTTATGTACACTCTCTTAATAGGTTGAATAAGTAGATCGTGAAAGAAAGTAGGTTGATTAGGTAAATGGCAAATATCATATTTGCTAAGTGTTTAGTGATGCTCGAAGTTCCTGATGCATATGTTGATATTGTTAAGACCATATGATTAAATACGTTTCTTTTTAGAGAAAGTGACATTTTAGTTTTCATAATCTCCTTTTGTTTACCAAAAACTCTCCATTCTATGATTATCCTTCCTTCAATTTCGGTCTCGTGTCATGAGGAGATTTTTACTGTTTGTCATAAGTACAAATATTCATTAACAATACCTAGAGGTTCTTTCAAAATCCGTATTTGTTTTCTATGCCTTTTCATTGAACATTATCTTAGTTTTACTCATATTCATTATCAGTCCTATATTTTTTGTTTACCTATTCCAATATATCATCTCTTTCATTTCCTCCCCTAATTCACTAAATAAAACTATATTATCTGCAAACCTCAAGTTCCTAAGCCATTTCACATTAGTATTAATTATTACATTATTATCATTCTAAAACTTTCAAAACTTCTTTTAGGCATGCTGTGAATAATTAATGAGAGATGGGGTCCCCGTCTAGCTCCCTCCTCCATTAGAATTTTCTCACTATCATTATATAGTTTTAGGATTGCTGTAGTTCTTGTATAGATATCACCAAGTCTTCTAACTTAAGATGTATCTATTCCTTGTCTTTGAAGTATTAAATTATAAATGATCACCAATACCTCGTTATGGATGTCATATATAGAAACTAAGCTACATTGAGGATATTCAAATTCAGCACAAAAGATGAATCATATAATGGAAAAGAAAAGTTAGTTCATTTAAAAAATATTTTTGGTTGGCTACCATTACCTTCCTAAATTTGGTCTGAATTCCATTCATTTTCTATTATCCCTCGAACCATCTCACTTGGGATTGTTTTCCGAGTTGCCCAAGATAAATTATCCTTCAAGAGTCTGATCAACTTCAGTAGAATACGGATGATTGCCTTAAGAGCATTCTGCTGATGATCTTCCAAAGCCTAAAGTTTGAGGATGATTGAAGGAGAGGTTGGGGAATGAGGAAGGGAGGTCTTGTCTTGAAAGGAGAGATAGACCACTATGCAATTCAAAAGGGAATTTCCTATGAAGCATTAGTCCTTAATAGAGAGTCAGCCGATGATAATGGATGGGAGAATAATTCGTATCTATTAACGTGTAGTAGTTCAGTTACGTATTGTGAAGTAGTGAATAATTTCCATTTTAATGTATTGCAAAAATTTTCAAAGAAACCTAAGCATCAACAGAATATACTTATTAATGTTTATCAGATTTATCCATAGAATCTCATCTTAAACCACAATATATCTTTAAAACATACATAATATGTATGTATTAAAGATATCTGTGGATTATAAAGTAACGGATAGCATAAAAATATATATATGTAAGAGCATATAGACTGAGCTCTGTAACGCACGCTTACAAGTACAAACATTAATACTTACTCGCCAAAACAGCATCATACTTTTAGTTGCGGAAAGAAATTACCCTAATTTTTAATCAATAGACTTTAAATATTTAAAAAACAATTACTATTCGATGTTTCAAGATCTTCAGC
Organism: Palaemon carinicauda; assembly: GCF_036898095.1. Classification (NCBI taxonomy): domain Eukaryota; kingdom Metazoa; phylum Arthropoda; class Malacostraca; order Decapoda; family Palaemonidae; genus Palaemon; species Palaemon carinicauda. Next base: position 49,763,434 of record NC_090760.1, on the reverse strand, counting down.
TTATCATATATAACTGTAGTTGCGTAAAACATTAACAAAATGTGTATATACCTGACTTAAAATTATTGTAATTTTGAAAGCATGCATCCTGTTCACATATAAGAAAATCCCTCATTAAAGTTTGCAATGTCATATTTTCTTTGATATTGCTGGTTAAGTAGGTTGAAAAAGACTTTTACCTTCACTCGGAAAAAAAAAAAACTATATAAAAAGACTACGGAAAAACATCCCAAGAGATTGTAATTTCAAAACGAAATTCAAAAGTTTCTGTTTTTGAAATACTTCATGGAAGTTTTTGTTTTCGTGATTTTATATTGTACTACAGAAGAGCCTTATCGTAAATTGCAGCTTTCATCAATCGAAAGAAAACCAGTCTAATTAGGTGTGTAGTTCAATGACTTTCTCATTGGTTCATAGCAGCCCATTCTCTCAAATCCAATTTATTCCTTACAGTTACCAATGAATAGTCGTGAATACTCAGAGCATGAACTTATAACTATATATATATATATATATATATATATATATATATATATATATATATATATATATATATATATATATATATATATATATATATATATATATATATATATATATATAATGAATATCAACATAGGAATAATTTTTGATGGGCGTTTCCAATTCAAACATATATTTTGTTTTATTTTAAGACTGAGATTTTTTTTTATCTTTTTTATTTTTTTTTTACCCAAAGAGTTGAGCTAGAAAGTTGAATAACCATCGAAACCCCCCTGGACAGGTATCGTTATTTCACAGCCTTGGATAGGTTTCGATGGGTCTACCTCGACCCGAGATTCCAAAAAAAATTCTAAAACAATAACTTTCAAGCCAATTCACAACCTTATAATATATAAAAATTCATAGAGTATTCTAATCTTCCAAAAAGTGAATAAAAGCTAAGTCCAAAATAAATATTTATTACAATTATATTGAAAAAATAAGTATGAAAAAGACTACAAAAATATTCATTTCAAATCTAAATATGGAATAAACTAAAACTATTCTAAGCCCTTTCTCTACGATAATTGAGCACCATTTGCTGAGATCCAGGGGCGGGAGGACCCCCCAGGGACTGTTTCCTGAAATGAGAAAAAAAAACATATATTTTTTATGGGCCAATTAATTTAGGGTAGGTAAATGGCATAGTTAGAGGCTGAAATTTTTTACAAGATGTTGTATTAATATTGTAAAACAAAAAAGTGTAAAAGAATCTGCACTTGGATATTATTTAGTGTTATATAAAGGGGCAATTTTCTTTTCCCTTTTTTTTTTTTTTTTTTTTTTGGCAAGAGTTCTATTATGAAATTTTTCAATAATAATCCTTATCTCCAATGCTGAGCATGGTATCTATGTAAGAAGATATCAGATATTTAAAAAGAAAAGATGAATACATAGAGCTATGCCAGCTTATCTAAAAAAAAAGGTCGCCTACCACACCACCTTGTAAGGTCGAATCTGCTACCTAAAATGGAGAAAAATGTGTCAATATCAGCCAGTTATTTACTTATATAATTGTTCGAAGATGTGCATAAAAATATTATAGTAGCTGGAGTTAAGTTTATAGATTATTTTGCAATTAGAAAAATAGAGTAATGATCATAATCAAGTTATCATTAAAGTACAAACTTACAAAAACAGGAAAAAATATAAACTATTTTATAAAAACATACGATGTAGATGTCATTCACAAACACTTGACAACAATCTTTTTTATATATGCCTAAACACTACTGCACATTCGATACTTATATAAAACTTTGATATTACATACCCGAGGGTATCTCAGAAATAGCACAAGGAAAATAGCAGGGATGAAATGCGTCCTACTCCGACTGCTGAGCACACTGAACTGAGGTCTCGCAGGTCGATATCACGCGCAACCAATACAGACAAGAAATTATAGCAAAAAAAACCTGGATTTCTTTTTAATTTCACCTGGTCATATACGACCCACCACACCTATCCAGGGTGTTAAGGAGATAAATCAATTTGACAATTTCTTCAACTTCTCAAACAAAACAATTCTCTATCTTTCAGTACTTGAATTGAAGTATGACTTACTGTTCTGACTGATGAAATGGCAATATTATAGGTCTTTATGTTTCATAGATTGGTTATTATTATTATTATTATTATTACTATCCAAGCTACAACCCTAGTTGGAAAAGCAAGATGCTATAAGCCCAGGGGCTCCAACAGGGAAAAATAGCCCAGTGAGGAAAGGAAATAAGGAAATAAATAAATGAAGAGAACAAATCAACAATAAATCATTCTAAAAACAGTAACAACATCAAAACAGACATGTCATAAATAAACTATTAACAGCATCAAAAACAAATATGTCATAAATAAAGTATAAAAAGACTCATGTCCGCCTGGTCAACAAAACAGCATTTGCTCTAACTTTGAACTTTTGAAGTTCTACTGATTCAACCACTCGATTAGGAAGATCATTCCACAACTTGGTAACAGCTGGAATAAAACTTCTAGAGTACTGCGTAGTATTGAGCCTCGTGATGGAGAAGGCCTGGCTATTAGAATTAACTGCCTGCCTAGTATTACGAACAGGATAGAATTGTCCAGGGAGATCTGAATGTAAAGGATGGTCAGAGTTATGAAAAATCTTATGCAACATGCATAATGAACTAATTGAACGACGGTGCCAGAGATTAATATCTAGATCAGGAGTAAGAAATTTAATAGACATAGAAGACATACCTCCAAATAAAGAGTAAGAAAACAATATTTGCGGTCTATTAATTAATGATTACCTACGCCAAGGTTATAAAATCGAATATGATTATGTATCTATTAATTTGCTTGTATGTCTGCCTGTCTGTTTGTGAACATGATTTCGTCAAAAATACTCTACATATTTTGACAAAATTTTTGGCACAGATTGACCTTAGGTCATGGACGGCCACAGTAAATTTTGGAGATAACCGAGATCCTGCATTCAAGACCCGGATTAGCATTCTTCACTATTTAAAGGATAACGTCAAAAGAAATTTTGTAGATGATACGGTTACAGACACAGATTTTAACCCAATTTATCTGTCTGTGTGTGGGTCTGGGGACAGGGCTACATCAAAACTACTCGACGTATTTGACAAAATTTTCACCACAGATATATCTTAGTCCGTGGATGGCTCCATTAACTTTTAAAGATGATCCGGTTCCAGATCTGGATTTTAAACACGGATTCATCTCTCTGTTTAACCAACTTTGGACAGAGTTACGTCAGAGCTACTCAACGGATTTTGACAAAATTTTCACCAAAGATAGGTCTTAGTCAATGGGCTGCTCCATTAACTTTTGGAGATGATCCAGTTCAAGACCTTGATTTGAAATCTGGATTTACCTGTATATCTTTCCGTCATGGACATCGTTAAGTCAAAACTACTCGAATTTTGACAAAGTTTTCACCACAGATATATCTTAGTCTATGGACTACTCCATTCTTTTGGAGATGATCTGGTTCCTGATCCGGATTTTAAATCAAGATTTATATGCCTCGCTGTCTGTCTGTGGACAGGGTTATGTCAAAGCTTCTCGACAGATTTTGACGATTTTTTTACCACAGATAGATCTTATTTTATGGCCAACTCCATTAAATTTTGGAGATAATCTAGATCTTAATGTGGATTCTAGATCCAGATTTCAATTGATCCCTATTTTAAAGATAACATCAAAAGAAATTGCTTAGGTCGCATGTCGGCAGAAGTTGTTTTCCACTATGGTAAGGGGCCAGTTTACGTTAACTTCCCTGCTTATTTTGATTAGGAAATCAATGCAGTTGCAGTGAAAAAGGTGGCGTGAAAATTTTTGGTTTAGAGGATGAGATAAGATCCTCATTTTACATATGCTATCTTATTTCTCTTTCTTGAAGTTTTTATAGTTTATATATGAAAGATCTAATTCAATGTTGTTAATGTTCTTAATATCTTTTATTTTGATGGTTTATTACTTCTCTTGTAGTTTATTTCTTTCCTTGTTTCCTTTCCTTGCTGAGCTATTTTTCCCTGTTGGAACTACTGGGTTTATAGCATATTGCTTTTCCAAATAAGGTTATAGCTTAGCTAATAATAATAATAATAATAATAATAATAATAATAATAATAATAATAATAATAATAATAATAATAATATAATTGAATTATTTACAAATACTCCATATCAGATATATAGCTAAAACTAACTAGATTTAATGATATAAAAAGATGAAAGTACTAGTATTATTGAGAATTTAAAGAAAATTAACTGTACGATTGATCCAATGACAATATCCGAAGTGATTGGAGACAGAAACTTTTCTAGTCTTGGGGACATAATTACTTGAATAGTAATACTAGTATCGATGAGTGTAAGTTTCCTAAATCTGAGAAAGTGATTATAGTTACACCAGTTCTGAAATGTGCTCTATATTATCTGGAATAAAGTTCAAACAACCTTACTTTTAAAAACATCCATTATTTCAAAAGTGCTAGATTGTGTAATTCTTGAACCAATAATTAGTCACTTACGAAGAATTGAATCATTACCAGACAACCGGTCAGCATACACAGAGCTATTTGTTCTGTTGTAAATAAGGTGCAAATAATAGAATAAGACAAATGTGCTACCTCGATATTGGTCGAGCTTAGCGCTAGTTCTGATCCAGTTATGCATAAACTGCTACATGATGATTTATAGTCCATCGGTATTGAGGATCAAGTTTTTAAATATCTAAAAGACTATATGGTAGACAGAAACTACTGTGTACAAATTGGAAACTCTCATTTGTCATATGACCCATTAAACGGAAGGGTACCACAGGGAAGTGCATTAGGCTCACTCTTATTCTGTAGCTATATTATCTGTGTATCAAAAGTTCTATAGAGGCATGAGGGGAAATTTTAATGATTTGCGAGTGATGAACATTATAACACCTTCATAAAAACGATGTTATTTATGATACTTTGGAGTCTTTAATTTTTTTTTTACTAGTTTTAGTGAATGGATGACAGTTATAAAAGTAAAACAAAATAAAAATAAAACAATGTATATTATGATTGGAAGGTAAACAGCTTAAGAAACTTTAGTGACATCCAAATTAATATCAAAAACAATTCAATCCCGGTATATTGTCAGATTCTTTTGGTTTTTGTAAAGAAATATCTGTGAGAACATTCTGAAGAGAGATTTGTCATAAAATGTATTATTACTAGGACTGATTGCAGCAACCCCATTTACAGCAATCTACTCAAAGTGCAAAAAAAAAAAAAAAAAAAAAAAAAAAAAAAAAAAAAAAAAAAAAAAAAAAAAAAAAAAAAAAAAAAAAAAACAACAACAACTTAAAAATCAGACCGATTAAAAGTCTCCAGCCCCGAGAAAGGATTAAGCTTTTACTAATTCAATTACAAGAGCTGCCCATTAAGGATAGAATGGATATTAAGGTATATGTAATAACTCATCGAGTCATCAGAACCCGAAGTTCAAAATATCTAAGAGAATTGCTACACATCGCTTAGCCAACAAATTCTGTACACACTTGAATTGTTACAGATGATTTAAAATTATTGGAAGCCAGAATTATGTCTACTGAATATTTAGGAGACTGAAGATATCAAGGCTTTCAAGAAGAAACTGAGGGCTATCCTTTTCTGAATATTTAGTTGATATGGATTTGATAATAACATGCAGTATGTTGTGTGATATGCTAAATAATGAAAATGTATAAGATATAACTGATTTTGCAGGTCTTGTAGGGTACATGGTTACACTGTGTGATATGACCGGGAAAACAGCCCTTGAGGTAAAGTATTTGGCCATGTTTGGTGGAAGGTGGCCACTACTAATAAAACATGAAAGTAGGATACATTTTAAATATTGGAGCAGTACCTGAAGGTCATAGATATAGAAACCGTATATAGTTGATAAGAAGGTATACACAGAATCATGTTATATCTCTAAATCTGACAAGAATCTTGTTACTTTCCATCTGCATATTTTCATACCATCGTTTTCTCAGGGACTGTTATTTGTTGATACTGATACTGGAACTCGACAAATATATTGGAGATCATGAACCATCTGCAATTTATCTGGCAACTCATTCATTGCATATATTATTGCAGGATTACTTCTTCAACAGCTGTTTTAATGACATTAGCTGAGGCCATAGGTATCATTCCTCTGTGCTCTGGACGATCTATCAAATTTCTCAGTTCCATACCTATCTAAAATCACAAAAAGAGATTAACTTTATGAGCGTTATTGCTTTTAACTGAGGAATAAAACAGTTTTTAAATGGTCTCATACATTTAATTTTTCCGAGATCGAAAGCCAAATAGCTACACTTGCATTTTTTGTTTGTAGTAGTATGCATCCATCAATAATAATAAGAAATTTAGCTGAATTAATATTTCTTCTAGCATATCCTAATATATATCCTGAATTAAGAATTTCAATTTGTTTTTAATGATTTCTGACTAGTCTGAAGTGTGATTTTATCTTTTTATCAACGGAAATAATCAATCTCCACAAACAAAAGACATAAACAAACACGTGAAAAGCATCAGTGTAATACGTATAAGTATATACAGAAGGTGTAACTTTTTTTTCATTATCTTAATGACGTTTATATTATTCATGTATTAATGTGCATGAGACGCTTCTCTTTCACTTAACTGTTTGCTCTCAGACAAATAATTCCAATTACAAGCAACTGGTTGAACCCAATAGGATTCCTGATATACACCAGTGATATTTCCTTCATTGGTTAATTTCATGTTATAATGAAAGTGATTTGAATGTATTTTGTGTGTGTTAAATAAGGTTAAATTGAAGGGTATGAATAGGGATATACCTGCTAGTATAAATGAGCTTAGAATGAGTGTTAGGAATGAAGTGTCGAAAGAAATGGCATATAAGGAGGAGGATAGTATGCTTGAGGGTGAATTGTTAACAAAAGTATTGTTGGTAGTAAGTATGTTATATGGTGTCACTGTTTATTTGTATTTTGGGTGGAATCGTCCGATGCAGTACCGAGCAAATAAAGAGACTGAAAGGGAGTATATATTGAGGTTACAATGTAATGAAAGATGTTGCAAGTTGTTGAGTAAGAAGGAGGATTGTCCGAGTGATTTGAATCAGAGTGGTATGAGCATAGAAGATAGCGAAGATGACCATGGGTGTGATAAGGATGCCCTATTGATAGGAGAGTAAACATTTGTATGCATGGTGTAAAAGGAAGAATGATGACGTATGTGGGTATAAATGAGAATGAATACTGTAGTTTAATTGATACAGGTGCGCAAGTGTCATTAGTGAATATGTCTGTTATCAAGGAAATAGAGCGGTACAATTGGGAAGTGAAACGGCAATGTACGAGTGTGAGAATTCATGGGATAGGTAAAGGAGGTTTGCTAGTTTAGGAAGAAGTGCGTTTGAAAGTAAAACTGGGAAGTATGGAGGTAGAACATAATTTTATTGTAATGGGAGAGAATGAGATGCCTAGTTGTTTTTTGATAGGAATTGACTTTTTGAGATTGCATGATTTATCAGTTGATATTGGTAGTGGTTTGCTTCTGAAGAATGGATGTGAAGTAGTTGTGATAGAAGATAATAGTGTATTTATGGCGAATTTTGTTGGCATGGTTGATATTACGAGGAATGAGGATGATCTACTGACTAAAGAGGAGGTGGAAGAAATGCAAGATGAATGTGAGGAAATTAAAAGGTTACGTGAATGTATGCTGAATAGTATTGAGGTAGAAGAATTGCCGTCTGATTTAGAGGTGTATAAGAAAGTTAGTAAGAGACTTATTGTGTGTAAGAATATTGTTTATTTTCTACATAAAGGAATGGATGAAGATATATATGTTCCTGTGTTTCCAATGCATGCAGCAGTAAGTATTTGTATGTTAGTGCATGACAGATATGGGCATATGGGTAAGAATAAATTATGGGAATGCATGCGTGAGAGATTGTTTACACTTGGGTTGAGTCAGATATGTAAGGATGTAGCGACTACGTGTGAAGATTGCCAGAAAGGGAAGTATCAGAGAGTGCATGCTAATCCGCCTGTTTTGAGATTACGTATGAAAGAACCATTTGAGATGTTTGTGATTGATTGTGTTTCGTTGCCTGTGACTGCGAGAAGACATGTGGGAATGATTGTTATGGTTTATTACATGAGTAAATTTACCTATGCAATACCTATCAAGGATAAACGGAGTGAGACTGTTGCAAGAATGGTTGGTCAAGTGATGTTGCCGATGTGTGTGTGTAAGCCTGTGAGAATGTTAAATGATAATGGCCCTGAGTTTGTTGGATGGGAGTTTGAGCAGATGTTAAGAGAATGGGGTATTGAACATGTGTATTCGACTCCTTATATGCCAAGTGCGAATGGGTTGGCTGAAAGGACTGTAAGAACATTAACTGAAATTTTGCGAATGATGAGTACATGTGATAATGATTGGGATTTGTATGTTGGTAGAGCGTTGTGGGCTTACAATGCAACAGTGCATAAGAGTACGTGTATGTCTTCATGTAAGTTTGTGTTAAATTTTGAAAAGATAATAAGACCGAGGTTGGGTGTGTCGGAGGATGATAGAGATGTGTGGAGGAAAGAAAATAAGAGGTTTGAAAGCTTTAAAGTTGGTGAGAGAGTGATGAAAGAAGTAATTGAAAAGGGTAGAATGAATGTAAATAAGGTGCGTGATAAATTTGAAGGTCCCTATGATGTGTTAGAAGTTGGTTCGAGTGGATTAAGTTCCGTTTTGGGTAAGTTGTGTGTGGGTGGTATTGTGGAAAAAATTAGGGCCCACCACAACCAGTTGCGTAAATGGAAAGAGGTACCTGAGTATATCCAAGAGAATGGGATGAGTAAATGGTTGAAAAGGAACAAGGGTGAACCTAGTATGTATGAGGACTTATGTCTAGAAGGTAAACCGTTGGTGTTAGTAAAATATAAGAAAAGGAAGAATACAAGAGCTTTAAGTATAGATGAAAGCAGGGGAAATTTTATAAGTAAAAGTGAGAATAGAAATAAGTATGACAAGGGTGTAAATGTGCAAGTATGTATGGAAGATAAATGTGTTAATACAGATGAATCATGGCTGAGTATGAATGATACCTACAGTATGTGTGGCTTTTCCTTAGGTGATATAAAAGAAAGGATGACGAATGCGAGAGTGAGAGATAGGAGAATGATTAGTAGTATGAATGAATCTTTTACTAAAGTTGAGAATGTTTTTGATGAAATGGATGAACTGTTTACAGAAATGAGTGTAATTATAGGGCCAGATGAGAACGAGGTAGATATGATTGTACATGATATATTAGATGATAGGGATTTAGATAAGAATAGTGTTAATGTAGCGAATGATTGTGATAAGGAAGAAGTGAATGAGAGAGTGTATGGAGGCCCAGTTACTCGGAGTAGAGGTCCCGTTCCCGACTGCGACTGGGTTATGAAAAAAATAATGTAAGTGTTGTGTGAGAAGGATTTGGCAAATTAAGGGGGGAGGAATGTGGAGGATTTATTTTTTGTTTTATTTTTATTTTTTGTTTTTGCCAAATCCTGTGAGAGAGAGAGAGAGAGAGAGAGAGAGAGAGAGAGAGAGAGAGAGAGAGAGAGAGAGAGAGAGAGAGAGAGAGAGAGAGATTGTGTTAGCGAGCAAAAATAGTTCGGTTAACGATCGTTTGTGGTGAGGAAGACTGTTGGTTTAAATGAGATTGTTTGTTTACATTTTTTAGTTAGGTTACGACTGTGGTGAATGTTTCGGAGCGAATGCTTTTTTTTGATTGACTGCTGATAGAGGCGGTTGTGTGTGTGAATGCTGGATTTACTATTATTCTTTATTACCAGCAAGGAAGTGATTATTTATATTCTGAGCCGTAATTCCTCCTTTGGTGAGGCTAACTCCTTTGGTGAGGCTAACTCCTTTGGAGAGTTATTTTCCGAAAGCTGATATATAGTTGATGACCTGGCCAGTGACTGATTTTGTATTAAGACTGCTCTTTGGATTGACGATTGTTGATGACCGGCCCGTTTACTTCCGATTGATGATGATGATGATAATGATGATGATGATGATGAGTATAAGTTCCATCCTAATCACCGAGACAGTTGTGGCAAATTGCCACACAGTTTAATGTTATTTTAAAAGCTGTGATTGTGATAGTTGCCGTAAAAGACTGTCGGCTTTGTGTTGGTGTTCATATACCGGTATATATATTTATTTATTGGTGTTGGTTTGCGGTGTAATTTAAGTTTGTTAGGGTTTTTTTGTGTTTATTTGGATGGTATTACGTTTTATTTATCGTTAGTGTTAAGTTTTGATTAGTTTAAAGTTTTAAGTTTTGATTGGTTTAAAGTATTTATTTTGAATGTGGATGGTTTTATGATTTATTTTAAGTTTTAAGAATTATAGTTTTAAGGTTATGTTTTGTTTTGTTTTGTCCTTTTGTCCAAGAGTCTGGTTGTAAATTACGTAAGGGGAAAGTTTGTTTTGTGGAGACCATTGTCAGTAAGTGTGATTCAGGGTGTGGGGTTGTCCTTGCAACATCCCGCCACAACGAATGGCATTTAATACCGAATTCTATCATGGTAATATACTTCCACTGGGAATTCATTTTATGGTAACAGCTTCTGGCCGGGTGGGGGTTTGAATCTCCACCCGGCCAGAAGCTGTTACCATAAAATGAATTCCAAGTGGAAGTATATTCCCAAGATAGAATTCGGTATTGAATGCCATTCGTGGGCGATATATATATATATATATATATATATATATATATATATATATATATATATATATATATATATATATATATATATATATATATGTGTGTGTGTGTGTGTGTGTGTGTGTGTGTGTGTGTGTGTGTGTGTGTGTGTGTGTGTGTGTGTGTGTAGAAATCACGAAAGCTGACACGTGATGAATATAAAATGTATTATAGCCACGAAAGTCTTTTTCATTTTTCCTTTCGTGGCTATAATACATATATATATATATATATATATATATATATATATATATATATATATATATATATATATATATATATATATATATATATATACATACATATATATGTCTGTGTATACACACACACACACACACACACACATATATATATATATATATATATATATATATATATATATATATATATATATATATATATATATATATATATATATATATATATATAATATATATCATAACTGAATGTTAGCAAATAAAATATAAAGAAAATATATAAGCGATAGGTCAATAATGAGAGGCAATAAATGGCAATAAACCACTGAATAGGAAAAGCATAAAAATAGCAATTTTGTTCAGATTGTTATTCATAAAAAGTTTTATAGCGATAGTTCAATGCGTAATTATTCACGCTCAATGTCTCTCAATTGCGTTGGAGTTTTAGCCGAGGTATTATTTCGAATTGTCAGAATGGGGTGTTAAAGGGAATTTCATTGAAATATTCAAGGGGATATTCGCTGATACAAATACCCAAGGAGTAATTATCCGTCGTGATACATTGAAAAGCCATTTCTGACTAATATCAGTCATTGTAGGTCATTTCCGATAAAGTAAATATTTGGATATTAATGAAAGTAAACACATGATTTATACCTAATAAATTCCTTTGCTCTTATTATCAAAGTGAAAAGAGTGATCTTTTGCCTTCCTGTGTCAGATGTAACAGGAATGTATAGATAAAGAAAATTGATCACTCTCTTATAAAGACCGCAATATTATTTGGGGCAGTTATATATGGAAGTTCAGTACACCAACGAAATTGGAAGATTTAAGATGATATATTGACGTAATGATTAGGTTGTGTAGTCTTAAGAGGATTGACAATTTGTTTCCATGGAAACCATATAACACTTATCAACCAATAAGCAACAGACAAAACTTTCGTGTACCGTACGTGTCTTTGTGTGCTTGTGGTAAATATTGGCTATTGTTGAGAGATGGATACTATTTTACTTTCAATAACTCAGTCTTTGACTTTATGTATACCGGTGTATACTGTACATATCAAATTATTTCGATATTCTTTTTTTATATACCGATATATTCTTGATGATTAGCTCTGTTTCAGACTTCAGTTTTCTCATCCAACATAGTTCTATTGCAGAATTTTTATACGATCAGGCATTAGTTAGTTTTTGAATCTGGCCGACTAAACTGGAACTGTGGCCTGAACATAATTTAAACGAATTCAATCCCTAACATAATTGATTATCTAATTAATCATTAGCTATAATAATTGACAATTATGAGTAACTGATTATCCAATTCAATAGTAATTATCTTGATTAGGTTGGCCAGGGCACCAGCCATCCATGGAGATACTACGGCTAGAGAGTTATTGAGTGCTTTGACTGGCCAGAGAGTACTAACTTGGATCCTTCTTTCAGGTTACGGTTCATTTTCCTTTTGTGTACACATATACCGAATGGTCTGGCCAATTCTTACGTATTCTTCTCTGTCCTTATACACCTTATAACACGAAAAATTACCGAACTATTCTTCATCGCTCTAGGGATTAACTACTGCAATGTAATTGTTCAGTGGCTACTTTACTCTTTAAGCTATGGTAAGTAGCTCTTATAGGAGAAAGACACTGCAAAATCAAACTACTGTTCTCCAGTCTTGGGTAGTGCCATAGCCTTTGTACCATGGCCTTCAGCTGTCTTGGGTTGGAGTTTTCTTGTTTGAGGGTAACCTCCGGCATACTATTCTTTCTTATTTATCTTCCTCTTGTCTTTTTAAAGTTTTTATAGTTTATGTACGAGCTATTTATATCAGTTTTACTGTTCTTGAAATATTTTGTTTTAATTGTTAATTAATTGCATTATTTCCTTGTTTACTTTCCTCACTGGGTTATTTACCCTGTTGGAGCCTCTGGGCTTGTAGCATCCTGGTTTTCCAAACAGGGTTGTAGCTCAGCAAGTGATAATAATGATATATAATCGTATATATATATATATATATATATATATATATATATATATATATATATATATATATATATATATATATATATATATATATATATATATATATATATATATTTATATATATACTGTATAGATTACTTTTTCAGTGGAGATTCTTAACAT
>NC_090760.1:49730284-49745284 GCF_036898095.1 Palaemon carinicauda | reverse complement strand
GTCACATTTTGGAACCCTTGAATGTGAACTGCTGACAGGTGCCATTTCTTCCTTTCTGCCAAGCGGAAAAGGGCCAACATTACTTAGTTGATTAGAGGTGACCTCTACCCATGTCTATTTAGGCATCTCACTACCACCTCGCTATCTAGAACCAGTCTTATGTGGGTCGAGTGGTGAGGAGAAACTTTCTTCAGTGTCAGGAATACTGCCATGGCTTCTAGAAAGTTTATGTGAAATGACTTGAAAAGAATGGACCAAGCTCCTTGGACTCTCATCTGATGAGAGTGACCTCCCCAGCCTTCCTTTGAAGCGTCTGTGTGGATAGTTACTGATAGGTGAGGAGGTTGAAGAAGTATTGATTTTTTCAATTGCTTGGCATTGGACCACGGCTTATGAAGCGTTCGCAGTTGAGTCGGTTGTGGTCTTATTAGATCTCTTCGCGCGTCTGATGCGTATTTTCTCCAGACTCCAGTTGCATCCTTAAGCTGTGCTCTTAGCACTGGATCTGTTATCGAAGCAAACTGTAGAGAGCCCAGCTATTTCTTTCCTCTTCTTGCCAGGAATGGAAAGTCAATGTGAATCCAAATTCCAGTGGATTCTTAATCACTGAAATTTTTTGAGCTGGAGAAAGTCGAGACTTTTTGATGTTGATCTTGAATCCCAGATGTTCCAGGAACTGGATCACTATCTTAGAAGCTTGCATGCATTCTGTCCTGAATGCTGCCCACACCAGCCAGTCGTCCAAGTAGGCTACTACTTGGACCCCTTTTAGGCGTAACTGACAGACGATTGGGTTCGCGAGCTTCGTGAAAATCCTTTGGGCTATGTTTAGTCCGAAAAGCAAGGCTCTGAAGGCGTAAAGTTTACTATGTAACTTGAAGCCTAGGTAAGAGATGAGGTGACTATTAATTGAAACGTGCCAATAAGCGTCAGAAAAGTCTGCCCTTCTGGGCAGTAGGGTCCTTATGTGTTGAAGCGTGAGCATTCTGTACTTGTAGTTCACTATGAACTTGTTAAGTGGCGACAATTCTAAAATGACTCTGAGTTTTTCTGAGTCCTTCTTTGGAACAGAAAACAAACTTCCTTGGAAATTTATGGACTTAACTTTCTGGATTACTCTTTTGTCTAAGAGTTCTCAGACATATTCTTCCAGAACGGGAGATGAGTGTTGGAAGAATTAAGGAAATTGAGGTGGAGGACTGCAACAGCTCCCTCCTAGTCCATTTTTAATTAGGCTGTGGGCCCAGCTGTAGTTTCCCTCTTACTGGAACTATCTTACTTCTGCTCTGAGGACCTGAGGCCTTGCCTCCTTGACCGCATCTTCCCCTGTATCCCCTTCCTCTTGAAGGGCGTCTAGAAGAACTTTTGGCTGTTCCTCTAGCTCTCAAACGAAAGGAAGAAGTCTGCTTTTCGAAGGATGGGTTAAAAACTGGTGACTGTGTCGCCACCTGTTGAGGTACCAGCTGGTACGTGGTTGGAGGTTGTGCCACTATCTGAGGCACTGCGGTCACAGGAAGTTGTTGTTGATGTTGCTGTCGGAAGGGTTTAGCCAGCCAAGAGGATGGCCTAGGCTTTTTTGTCTTCCTCTTGGGATGGGACCCTCATCCAGAGAAGAATTTCTCTTAAGATCTAAGCCCCACTTTTTGAGAATGTTCCTATTCTCTGTGGCGCCCTTGTGTACTAGCTCTTTAACCACTTCATTGGGAAAAAGGTCTTTACCCCAAATACGAGAGGAGATCAGTTTCCTCGGTTCGTGCCTCACCGCAGCCAGGGCGAACACAAACTCTCTACAGGCTCTCCTAGCTTTATAAAAACAATAGAGATCCTTCGTAACTGTGGCCAGATGGGTTTTGGCCACAACCATGAACATGTCCTGGTTCTTGGGGTCACTTGCCATAGTTTCTAATGTCGTTTGCAACGACATCGATGCTGCAAGTCTTTCCTTTGTCTCTTGCTCTCTACGCAAGAGAACCTCCGATAGTTTTGGAAGTGCCTCACGGAACTGGCGTTCAGAAATATCAGCTTCCAGCTTCCCGACTGAGAAGGCATGGTGTACGTCCTTCCAGTCTTCTTGGTCCAAAGGCAAGGTCAGAGATAACGGCTCGCACTACTCCAAGGAGGGGCATGGTTTCCCTGCCTCCACTGCATTTAAGGCTGCCTTATATCCCTTTTCCAAAAAGGGAAAGGCTCTGGTAGGAAAAGCCCCAAAGGAGGGAAGCTTCTTACTCAAGGTGGGCACCTTTGAGTTAGAGAAGCCCCTATCTTTCAACGAGCTCGCTAGTAACGTTGAGCTTTACTATGGTCAAAAACTATGACCTCTTTCGGCTCCGTCTCCTCCTTTAAGGCTGGTTCCTTCCTAAGATGGACATAGCAGTACGGATAAGAAGATTTGTTGGGCCAAAATTCCACTTCTTCCATGGGAATTGCTCCCAACCTTTCTGAGATCACGATCTTCCCGGTTGTCATTGGCATGTGTTCGGCATACTTCCAAGGATTGGTATCCGAGCACAAAGGAAGATCTTTCACACTGAGCAGCTTCTGGGGCCCATGTGATGCTGCAAGTCTACGTATCTCCAGTTCCATGGCAGCTTCCTTTTCATCATTCTTCCTTTGAATTTGTTGGATCATCTCAACAATGGAAGAAAGAGTCCTTCCCAGTTCACCTGGGATAGCAGACGATGTAGAAGGAACAGGTACTGGGTCCGGAACCGATGTAACCGACACTTCGTCAATTTCTTCCTCTTCTACTTGAGGAGCCTGGAACAGCTCCCCCTCCTGACCTTCCCCTAGAAGGTCCTTCTCAGTAGAGTCCGACATCCTATCGTTCAATTGGATGTCTTGAAGGGCGGCCCAGACTTCAGAATCTACCAGATTCTGGGCAGTTGGTATCTCCACCTGAGGCTGGGGGATGATTACATCAGCCGATGCTTTAGGGAAAAGGTAGGCCCTCATCCTCTTATTTGGAAATTAGGGGCCTGAGGTATTTTTCTGAAAACCCCTCACCCAGGATCATAACGTTTCACTGGCATCATCCCTTTACTCCGTCGACTTAGGGTCGTCAAAAGCCTTGGTAATCAGGTTAAACAAACTCTACAAACCTGAGGGTCCCAATAGCGGAGATAGCCTCTGGAGGCTGCGTATACTGTATGCCTCCGACAATATTGATGTCCACAGAAATTCTTACTGTGGACATTACAGAACACACTCTCGCACTTCGGATGGTCCTCCTGTAAAGAAATGAAAAATCCAGAAGTATCAAGTGAAGGCTTTCACTTATATTGACACATTTAGCTTATATAGAAAAGCTATAAAAGAAAGAAGGAATGACACAGACTTGTATATCCTGTCCAGTCAATTGCTGAAACCTCCCGAGATATTATAAATAGGGTTAATTCTATTCTAGATTACCTTATGTAATTTCCTAATCGGAAATTTAAGGTGTAGTTCGCACCTTGAGATAAAGTTGTAATATACGGGCTAGAAAGAATACAGAAAGAACTTACTTTCTATATATTGTACGGTCTCAACAAAAGGCTGTATAAGATAACATTAATTATGATGAAGAACTTTAGTGTTAACACAAGCTCTGTACAGCAGTTTCTGCTAATGCAGTGTGTACTACACTACAAATATAGCAACTACTGTACATCGCCTGCTGTTGTGCCAGCTAGCACGCACTGGTAGGTGCCGGCCCGTGCCGCCCGGGATCTACCCCTGTATAGTTCAAAGATATACTATCTTTAACTAATAGGCAGCAGCCCATTGATTCGGGACTGTGTGTCGGCAGGCAATCATTACCAGCCGATGACTGAAAACCCTAATACCCGGGTGCCGGCTGATAATCGTAGTGGCCAGCAGATTCGGACTGTGTTTCCACTGCCGGCAGGCAAAGGTAATAATAAACATGCCCACTGACAGTAGCCAAAAACCAGAGAGCCTCCACCTGCCCGGCTGTCGGCTGTTAAGCCGGCAGTTGGGTTAGGCGTGTAACACAATAGTCAGAGAAACAGTATGGATGTAAGGTTATAAGGCGGCATTGCCATACGACTTTCTATCCAGAAAGAGTGAACTTATGGAAGGGGAGAATGTAGCATTCAGGCTTCCAAAGAATCCATAGCCTTCTGGGCTCTTCCGGCTGACATGGAAGGGAGACCAAGGAAAGTCTGGGGATCACTCTACAAAGAACAAAGGGTCTCTGCCAGCCGACACGTAATACCAGCCGGCAGAGAGCAGAGCCGGTCCTCCATCCTTAACTATACTAGGTATGGAAGTAGGACTGCTGCCAAAAGAAAACAAAAGAAAGAAAGGGGGGGAAGGGATAAGGGTCCTAGAGACTTCGTTCTAGCAAGAGAGACATTCAGCAGTTAGGGAAGCTCATCCTAACCTAGAGTTGTCTATTAGGGAGGAAGACTGGCAATACTTGCTATTCTCCTCAAAACCAGAACAAAGTTAGGTGGAGTTATTTCGCCGGGCAACAGAGAAAACTCCAGCCCGAGAAAAAACAACACAGGACAGTCTGATAGGCCACTAGAGGAAGTAATCATCTCTTACAAAATCCTTCCAAAGTAGACTAGGGAAGCAAAGCTTCCTGTGTCTGCCCCTGACCTAGCAAAGGACACTCATTCTCTATGCTAGGAAGAAACAGACCACAGACAAAAAAACTCTGATGTTCTGCCCTAACCTAAAAATCCAGTCAATCTGGTTATCAGGTCAGGACAGACATATCCTAGAATAGTTATACCTGAATTATTATACTGATAGAACCACTAGGATTAAGCCGAAGGCTTTACAGAGGGAGAGAGGGATTGAACTTAGCCTCCGGAGGAGAAAAGAACAAACGGGGATGTGCGAAAGTAGATTACTGTACCTAGAATACTAGACTAGGTAAGGTGAGAATCGATTACCTAAATCACCGAAACTCTATTGTATACAATCATGAAAAAAACATTCAACAATATCTTACATGTAAAAAATATTTGCCTATAGCTTCAATAATATAACACTCGGAAAACTTATATCATGCATGAAAGTACTAGTGCCAGACGTCTAGGCTACAAAGCCTAGCGAAGGGCAAGACCCGTGATGATATCACCGAGCTAAAAACTGACGGTATAATATAAGCGTTCCTAGAGGAGCTAAATAGCTAAATTATTAAAGCATAACAAACCGGGAACGTCGCTCCAGCTAACTAAATGACCCAAAAGAGGGAGCGATAGCATCCAGGATGCCTCCGGTAGGCAACAGCTCTTGTTTACTTTAATATCACTTTTGATTTAATACGAAACGACAAGAGCTTACATTTATACATAGTAAATATAAAACTCAACTTTCAAGAGGCAGGAGAGGCCAAAGAAGTCATCAAAATGTTAAATTAAATCCAAAATAACGAGAGAACACAAGAGAAAACACAGAGTAGTAGAGCTACAGCCTTCATCAGATACATACTGGAAACGGAATAGGAGAGATGTCGTATGAGTGGCTCTCTTTTCATTCTCGTTTCAGATTCTTGTCACTGTACCCCCTCGAAGCGTTAATACTGTTCAGTGAAGATAGCTATGTGACGTGTCAAGAATACGTCCTCTGATATTATGCAATATCCCTGTGAGATTATTTAGGGATATTCGCTCCAGGAGTTAGAATTCTGGATACCTTAAGGTAAAATTCTCTGGGAATATCACTGTAGTCAAATATACCCTAGAAAGCTACTTAATAGGAACTTCCATCAGGAAGACATTGCCTGAGCCCATATATATATATATATATATATATATATATATATATATATATATATATATATATATATATATATATATATATATATATATATATATATATATATATATATATATATATATATATATATATACTGTATATATATATATATATATATATATATATATATATATATATATATATATATATATATATATATATATATATATGTGTGTGTGTGTGTGTGTATGTGTTTTTGTGTGTGTGTGTATGTGTGTGGTTGTTTGTGTGTGTGGGAACCTGTTGATATTCAAAAAGCTTTGTAATTTTGAAAATAAATACCAGATTATACGAATGGTGAGAAACAGTCAGAAAGAATGTTGATTTTTTATAGGATAAAATTTTTCCATACGAATAATGTGACAAAATGTTATTATAAAAAAAGCCGTGACTTAATAAAAAAAAAAAAAGTTATTTATTTGCACTTAACATTTTACATTTATTATCGTAACTAACAAAGGAAAAAATGGTAATAAAGACTAAAGTTAGAATTATAAACTTGAATAGATGTCATATACAGAAGATAAATGAAAGAGAATTCGCATATGTATTGCCATAACAAATACTGAGCATTTGTCGTAAGATTAATGAATCTATTTTTTTGGCCTAAGAAAATGTACGATACAGTCTTTTACGTAGAATTGTTCACATTATTATATAGATCTGCATGGCATGTGATTGATTCAAAATGCCTTTAAAATATTGTGGAGGATTTATTTTTGTTTTATTTTAATTTTTGTTTATTGCCAAATCCTGAGAGAGAGAGAGAGAGAGAGAGAGAGAGAGAGAGAGAGAGAGAGAGAGAGAGAGAGAGAGAGAGTAGTTAGCAAATGATTGTTTGTAGTGGGAAAGACTGTTGGTGCAAATGAGATTGTTTGTTTATGTTTTTTAGTTAGGTTACGACAGTGGTGAATGTTTCGGAGCGAATGCTTTTTTTATTTGACTGCAGCCTAAGGCAATTGTGTGAGTGCTGGATAACTATTTATATATTTTTCTTACCAGCATTGGACGTGTTCAATGATTTTCTGAGTAAGTACAGTTTTGTTTATCTTCGCTTATCGTGATTGTGAATGATAGGAACAATTTATTATTTATCTTTGATTATAGTGCGATAGTTAAGTTAGTTAGGAGTGTTCGTAAGTGTTTTTCTTTTTTATTTTGGCAGGCCGTGATTCCTCCTTTGGAGAAAACTTAGTTTTGATGACTTGGCCTGAATTACAATCATGTTGAGACTGCTCTTTGGATTTAGATAAATGTTGATGACCAGGACTGGATGAACTTCGATTGCTATTCTTAATGATGATGATGATGATGATGATAATGATATCGACAACGATGACACCCATGACCCCGAGGGGTTAAAGCTGTTATGGATATTCAAGACAGTCTTCTGGTTATATATAGTGGTGTTGTGCCAATAAAGACAGTTGGCTAGTGAAAGATTACCGAAGTGTTTTTTGTGACTAATCTTGCGGAGTGTTAGTGAACACATGCAATATATATGTTTTTGTGATTTGAAGTTAAGTTTGTGGTTAATTTAATTTTAAGTTTTGTTAGGTGTTGTTTTTTTGGTTGGTTTATTCGAATGGTATTAAGTTATTTTATATATAGTGTTCAAGTTTATAATTAGTTTCAAGTGATATTTTGGTTGTGGATGGGTTGTGATAAGTATTCTAGTTTTAATAAATATAGTTGTAAGGTTATGGTTGGGTTTTATGTCCTTTTTGTTCAAGAGTCCAGTTTATGATAAAGTAAGGGGAAAGTATGTGTTGAGCAGACAATTCTCAGTAAGTAGGATTCAAAGGTGTGGGGGTTGTTTTTGCAAAATCCCCCCACATTATTTTGGCGCCCGAACAGGGACAGCAGAGGTGGGATTGAAGCTGGACTCTTTGACGAAGGATTGAATTAGGTTAAGAATTTACATATAGGGTTGATGAAAAATGGAGGAGCAATTAAGGGTTTTGAAGGAGGAATTGCGGCTGAGTATGGAGCGTGAGGAGAGGTTGCTAGTAGAGAATGAGAGGTTGAACTGGGAGAATGCGGCGATGCAGAAGGAGCTTAGGGAGTTAAAGGGAACTGTAGAGAGAGTGGAAGACTGTGTTGAGATGAGGATGAAAGAGAATGAGGAACGGATGGAGAACCGATTGGAAGCTATGATGGGGCAAGTCATGGGGATGATGAAAACTATAATGGGTGAAGGTGCAGTCGGAGGAGTGTCCTCAGCTTCGGGTAATGGGTTGGTAGTGGAAGAGAAGGTTAAGGTAGGTGATAATGGGAAAGGAAGTAATAGTGATAGTAGTAATAGTGATGGTGATATTGAAGATAAGGGAATTAGGCATAGTAGGGATGAACAGAAAGGTGAGAGGAAAGATGAAAGGAAAGGTAAAAGTGATGTGAAGAAAGAGAAGAAAAAGTATCAGGCTGAAAGCAAGGACGATCGTGAATGGGTGAAAGTGGTAAGTAAGAAAAAGGGTAAGAAGGGAATGGTTAAGGATAGGAATCTAAGTGTGGAAGTGGATTCATTATATTCAAATGAGGAAGAAGGTAACAAGGGAGTAGACAGTGATGATAGCAGTGAGAATGAACGTGATGTGTGTAAGACTGTGTTTATGAGAGAGATACCTCGGTGTGAAAGGTTCAATGAGCATGGCAGTAGGGATGTATATGATTTTTTCATGGAGTATGAGAGGTATTGTCAGGATAAGTATGGTGATAGTAAAAGAGTTTGGGCTAGGGAGTTAGGAGAATATTTGACTGGGTATTTGTTGACGATGTATGGAGTGATAATGAGTGTAGGGGACGTTGATTATGAAAGTGTGAAAAAGAGAATAATTGAGCAGGTAAAACGTATGAAAGGGAGTGTTAAGTATAAGCGTAAGAATGATTTTGATGAAGCACAGATGAATGCAGGAGAAGCGATATCGATGTATGTATGTAGGTTGGAAACTTTAGCTAGGAAGAAGTATGGGGATGAAGGTATAAATGAGAATAAGGAGTTAATAAAAAAAGTTTTTGGGTACTGTACCCGAGAATGTTGCTAGTTTGTTAATTTGAAAAAGGAGAAAATGAGGTGGACTAAAGAAAGATTGACATGGGATGATATTTTAGAGATAGTTGAGGATTATGAGTTGGATAGGTGTATGAAAGAAAGTAAATTTGTGAGTGTAAGAACTGGAATGGAGGAAAGTGTGCCAGAATTTGTTAGTTTTAGAGATGCTGTTATGAGAGGACCGATGAGGGTAGCTGATAGTATAGTAGATAGGAGTGTCAGGGCGAGTAATGTGGGAATACCTGTAAGGACAAATGAAGGATTTAGGCAAGGGAATCAGGTTTGGAGGGATAGGAGTGTTAGTGCGCATCGAGGTATGTCAGATAGTCGTGTTCGTAATGAAAAGTGTTATAGGTGTGGAAAGGAAGGTCATAAGAAGAATGAATGTAGATGGGCTCTAGGTGCTTGTTTTGGATGTGGTGAGGTAGGGCATAGAATTAGTGAGTGCAAGAAAGAAAAAGGGATAAAATGTTATCGGTGTGGTATGACAGGGCACATAGCAAGTGGATGTCGTAGTAATCGTATAAATGTGATTTGTGGTAATTGTGGTAAGAATGGTCATTATGCTAGAATGTGCAAGGAGCCACGGGGTAAGTGTACTGAATGTGGTGCAGATGGGCATGTAGCTAGGGTATGTAGGAAGAAGGGAGTAAATCAGCCAGGATGTTCGGGAAACTAGAGTGTAAGAGGGTTCAGCTGGGTGAGTCCTCGAGTGTGTGCGGAGTGAATGTGATGCATGTTCGTGAAGGTTTACTACATGAAGACGTGATGGGCGAAAGAGCTTATGACTGCATGAGTGCAAAAGTAAATTTTTATGGAATAGAGCTAGTTGGTCTGATTGATACTGGTTGTGGTGTCAATTTAATGTTTGGGAATGCATACGATAAGGTAAGGGATGTGTGTGAATTTAGGGGGTGTAAAGGTGAAGTGAAAGGTATCGGTAATTTAAGTATGTCTGTGCAAGGAAAGTTACGTGAAAATTTTATGATTTGGGGGCTGATGATGGAAGATAATGATTTTTATGTGGTTGAGGGAGTAAATGACAAATACGATGTGTTATTAGGTTATAACTTCTTGAAAAAATGCGGTATGACTGTACATCCTAGTATAAATATGATAGAGATGAAAGTTAAGGGTAAATTTTGTGGGGAATTTTATTTGAATGAAGATGGTAGTGTATGTACAAAGGTATGGAAAGGTGTGCCGTTAATAGCAAAAGAAGGTGTTAAATTGTCAAGAGATGCGAGTGAGGTTGTCAGTGTAAAAGTTGCATGGCCGAATAGTCTGGGAATTGCCAATAGTGACAATTGTGAATATGTAGTGGAAGGTTCGGAAGCAAGTAAATTTGTGAAAACAAGTGTGCATGTGTATGATGGTATTTTGAATTTGCAGGAGCCGAAGGTGTATGTGAGCTTGTTGCTGACTGTAAGGAGGAAAAGAATACGGGGTATACGTGAGGGTGATTGCATGGGATGTATGTATACGTTGGTCAATGTAGAGGATGAAAGGTATGT
Organism: Palaemon carinicauda; assembly: GCF_036898095.1. Taxonomy (NCBI): domain Eukaryota; kingdom Metazoa; phylum Arthropoda; class Malacostraca; order Decapoda; family Palaemonidae; genus Palaemon; species Palaemon carinicauda. Next base: position 49,734,949 of record NC_090760.1, on the reverse strand, counting down.
TAAATTGAGACATGTTATGACGGGTAAGATAAAGCAGGATGACGTTTGGGACTATGAAAGTTTGAAAGAAAGAATTAATGTAGGTGATAATAAAAGTGAGGGAGAAAGGGAACAATTGTATAGGATGTTATGGGATAGACGGAGAGTTTTGAGTCGCGGTGACGAGGATTGTGGGGGATCAAAGCTGCCTGAATTTAAGATAGTTCTTAGTAATGATACCCCCATATATCAGCGTCCCCGACATTTTTCTCCGCCTATTGCCAGAGAAATAGAAGAGCAGTGCCAGGAGTTAGAACAAATGGGTGTAATAGAAAGGAGTGAGAGTGCCTGGAATAGCCCTATTGTACCTGTAAGAAAGCCGGATGGAAGTTTACGTATGTGTATAGATTATAGGAAGGTGAATGAAGTAACTGTTAAAGAACGTTTTCCGATGAATGTAGTGTCTGACTGTGTGTATAAGATGCATGGTATGAAAGTTTTTACAAAGTTATATTTAGTTAGGGGCTATTACCAGATGCCTCTGGCAGAGAGGAGCAGGCCCATTACAGCATTTTCAAGTAGAAATTGTCATTATCAGTTTAAAAGATTAAGTTTTGGCCTTGCTAATGCGCCTGCTGCCTTCCAGAGGGCAATGAATGTAGTTTTGGCTGGGTTTGATAGACAGAAGGTGACTGTTTTTATTGATGATATTTTGAATGCTAGTGAGACTGTTGAGGAACACATGCAGTTGCTTGGAGCAGTATTAGAACGGTTGATAGAAGTTGGTGTGAAAGTTAAGCTTGGAAAGTGTACATGGTTGGCCGGGGAGGTGGAATTTCTTAGGCATGTGGTGAGTGAATCGGGTATAAGGAAGAGTGAAAAGTTTGTGAGTAAGGTGAGAGAGTTTCCACGTCCTCATACGGTGCGTAGTTGAGAGGTTTTCTTGGGTTATTTGAATTTGGTCGGAAGTTTGTCAGAGATTGTTTGGGAATAGGGAAGCCTTTGAATGAGTGGAGAAGTAAGAGAAATAGTACGAGACTGAAAAGGGATGAGCGTATGATTGAAGCATTTGAAAACTTGAAAGAAGAGGCTGCGAGAGACGTCACTTTGGCCTTTCCCGATTATAGTGAACATGCGAGTATGCTAGAGTTATATACGGATGCTAGTGGGATTAGTATGGGTGGTTGCTTGGTTCAAATGCAAAGAATAAATGGAGATGAACAGTTGAGAGTGATAGCGTATGTAAGTAAAGCATTTAATAAGGCTGAACGAGAGTATTCCACGATTGAAAGCGAGTTGGCTGCGATAAGGTTTTGCGTGAAAGCATTGAAGGTATTTTTGTATGGTGTGAAATTTATTGTGCGTACTGACCATCAGCCCCTAGTGTACATGATTAGAAAACAGTCTGTGAATGCTAGGGTTGCGAGGACAATAGAGGATTTGAATGAATTTGACTTTAAGCTAGAATATGTACCTGGGAGTAAGAACGTGATAACAGATGCGATGTCAAGAATTCATGGTAAGATAGAACAGAGTAGCGAGAATGATAGTAATTTTGAAAGGTTGGCGGAAGATTTAGTGGTGGTAAAAAGTTTTGAAGGGGATGACATGGTGTATGAATGTATTTTGTGTGGGTTAAATAAGTTTAAATTGGAGGGTTTGAATAGGGATATACCTGCTAGTGTAGATGAGCTTAGAATGATTGTTAGGAATGAAGTATCGAAAGAAATGGCATATAAGGAGGAGGATAGTATGCTTGAGGGTGAATTGTTTTCAAAAGTATTGTTGGTAGTAAGTATGTTGTATGGTTTCACTGTTTATTTGTATTTTGAGTGGAATCGTCCGATGCAGTATCGAGCAAATAAACAGACTGAAAGGGAGTATATATTGAGGTTACAATGTAATGAAAGATGTTGCAAGTTGTTGAGTGAGAAGGAGGATTGTCCGAGTGACTTGAATCCGAGTGGTATGAGCATCGAAGATAGCGAAGATGACCATGGGTGTGATAAGGATGACCCTATTGATAGGAGAGTAAACATTTGTATGCATGGTGTAAAAGGAAGAATGATGACGTATGTGGGTATAAATGAGAATGAATACTGTAGTTTAATTGATACAGGTGCGCAAGTGTCATTAGTGAATATGTCTGTTATCAAGGAAATGGAGCGGTACAATTGGGAAGTGAAAAGGCAATGTACGAGTGTGAGAATTCATGGGATAGGTAAAGGAAGTTTGCTAGTTTGGGAAGAAGTGCGTTTGAAAGTAAAACTGGGAAGTATGGAGGTGGAACATAATTTTATTGTAATGGGAGAGAATGAGATGCCTAGTTGTTTTTTTATAGGAATTGACTTTTTAAGATTGCATGATTTATCAGTTGATATTGGTAGTGGTTTGCTTCTGAAGAATGGATGTGAAGTAGTTGTGATAGAAGATAATAGTGTATTTATGGCGAATTTTGTTGGCATGGTTGATATTACGAGGAGTGAGGATAATCTACTGACTAAAGAGGAGGTGGAAGAAATGCAAGATAAATGTGAGGAAATTAAAAGGTTACGTGAATATATGTTGAATAGTATTGAGGTAGAAGAATGGCCGTCTGATTTAGAGGTGTATAAGAAAGTTAGTAAGAGACTTATTGTGTGTAAGAATATTGTTTATTTTCTACATAAAGGAATGGATGAAGATATATATGTTCCTGTGTTTCCGATGCATGCAGCAGTAAGTATGTGAATGTTAGTGCATGACAGATATGGGCATATGGGTAAGAATAAATTATGGGAATGCATGCGTGAGAGATTGTTTACACTTGGGTTGAGTCAGATATGTAAGGATGTAGCGACTAAGTGTGAAGATTGCCAGAAAGGGAAGTATCAGAGAGTGCATGCTAATCCGCCTGTTTTGAGATTACGTATGAAAGAACCATTTGAGATGTTTGTGATTGATTGTGTTTCGTTGCCTGTGACTGCGAGAAGACATGTGGGAATGATTGTTATGGTTGATCACATGAGTAAATTTACCTATGCAATACCCATCAAGGATAAAGGGAGTGAGACTGTTGCAAGAATGGTTGGTCAAGTGATGTTGTCGATGTGTGTGTGTAAGCCTGTGAGAATGTTAAGTGATAATGGCCCTGAGTTTGTTGGATGGGAGTTTGAGCAGATGTTAAGAGAATGGGGTATTGAACATGTGTATTCTACTCCTTATATGTCAAGTGCGAATAGGTTGGCTGAAAGGACTGTAAGAACATTAACTGAAATTTTGCGAATGATGAGTACATGTGGTAATGATTGGGATTTGTATGTTGGTAGAGCGTTGTGGGCTTACAATGCAACAGTGCATAAGAGTACGGGTATGTCTCAATGTAAGTTTGTGTTAAATTTTGAAAAGATAATAAGACCGAGGTTGGGTGTGTCGGAGGAGGATAGAGATGTGTGGAGGAAAGTAAATAAGAGGTTTGAAAGCTTTAATGTTGGTGAGAGAGTGATGAAAGAAGTAATTGAAAAGGGTAGAATGAATGTAAATAAGGTGCGTGATAAATTTGAAGGTCCCTATGATGTGTTAGAAGTTGGTTCGAGTGGATTAAGTTACATTTTGGGTAAGTTGTGTGTGGGTGGTATTGTGGAAAAAATTAGGGCCCACCACAACCAGTTGCGTAAATGGAAAGAGGTACCCGAGTATATCCAAGAGAATGGGATGAGTAAATGGTTGAAAAGGAACAAGGGTGAACCTAGTATGTATGAGGACTTAGGTCTAGAAGGTAAACAGTTGGTGTTAGTAAAATATAAGAAAAGCAAGAATACAAGAGCTTTAAGTAAAGATGAAAGAAGGGGAAATTTTATAAGTAAAAGTGAGAATAGAAATAAGTATGACAAGGGTGTAAATGTGCAAGTGTATATGGAAGATAAATGTGTTAATACAGATGAATCATGGCTGAGTATGAATGATACCTATAGTGTGTGTGGCTTTTCCTTAGGTGATGTAAAAGAAAGGATGACGAATGCAAGAGTGAGAGGTAGGAGAATGATTAATAGCATGAATGAATCTTTTACTAAAGTTGAGAATGTTTTTGATGAAATGGATGAACTGTTTACAGAAATGAGTGTAATTATAGGGCCAGATGAGAACGAGGTAGATATGATTGTACATGATATATTAGATGATAGGGAGTTAGCTAGGAATAGTGTTAATGTAGCGAATGATTGTGATAAGGAAGAAGTGAATGAGAGAGTATATGGGGGCCCAGTTACTCGGAGTAGAGGTCCCGTTCCCGACTGCGACTGGGTTATGAAAAAAATAATGTAAGTGTTGTGTGAGAAGGATTTGGCAAAGTAAGGGGGGAGGAATGTGGAGGATTTATTTTTGTTTTATTTTAATTTTTGTTTTTTGCCAAATCCTGAGAGAGAGAGAGAGAGAGAGAGAGAGAGAGAGAGAGAGAGAGAGAGAGAGAGAGAGAGAGAGAGAGAGAGAGAGAGAGAGAGGTAGTTAGTGAATGATTGTTTGTAGTGGGAAAGACTGTTGGTACAAATGAGATTGTTTGTTTATGTTTTTAGTTAGGTTACGACAGTGGTGAATGTTTCGGAGCGAATGCTTTTTTTGTTTGACTGCAGCTTAAGGCAGTTGTGAGAGTGCTGGATAACTATTTATATATTTTTTCATACCAGCGTTGGACGTGTTCATTGATTTTCT
>NC_090760.1:49723663-49729784 GCF_036898095.1 Palaemon carinicauda | reverse complement strand
ACAGGTGCGCAAGTGTCATTAGTGAATATGTCTGTTATCAAGGAAATGGAGCGGTACAATTGGGAAGTGAAAAGGCAATGTACGAGTGTGAGAATTCATGGGATAGGTAAAGGAAGTTTGCTAGTTTGGGAAGAAGTGCGTTTGAAAGTAAAACTGGGAAGTATGGAGGTGGAACATAATTTTATTGTAATGGGAGAGAATGAGATGCCTAGTTGTTTTTTTATAGGAATTGACTTTTTAAGATTGCATGATTTATCAGTTGATATTGGTAGTGGTTTGCTTCTGAAGAATGGATGTGAAGTAGTTGTGATAGAAGATAATAGTGTATTTATGGCGAATTTTGTTGGCATGGTTGATATTACGAGGAGTGAGGATAATCTACTGACTAAAGAGGAGGTGGAAGAAATGCAAGATAAATGTGAGGAAATTAAAAGGTTACGTGAATATATGTTGAATAGTATTGAGGTAGAAGAATGGCCGTCTGATTTAGAGGTGTATAAGAAAGTTAGTAAGAGACTTATTGTGTGTAAGAATATTGTTTATTTTCTACATAAAGGAATGGATGAAGATATATATGTTCCTGTGTTTCCGATGCATGCAGCAGTAAGTATGTGAATGTTAGTGCATGACAGATATGGGCATATGGGTAAGAATAAATTATGGGAATGCATGCGTGAGAGATTGTTTACACTTGGGTTGAGTCAGATATGTAAGGATGTAGCGACTAAGTGTGAAGATTGCCAGAAAGGGAAGTATCAGAGAGTGCATGCTAATCCGCCTGTTTTGAGATTACGTATGAAAGAACCATTTGAGATGTTTGTGATTGATTGTGTTTCGTTGCCTGTGACTGCGAGAAGACATGTGGGAATGATTGTTATGGTTGATCACATGAGTAAATTTACCTATGCAATACCCATCAAGGATAAAGGGAGTGAGACTGTTGCAAGAATGGTTGGTCAAGTGATGTTGTCGATGTGTGTGTGTAAGCCTGTGAGAATGTTAAGTGATAATGGCCCTGAGTTTGTTGGATGGGAGTTTGAGCAGATGTTAAGAGAATGGGGTATTGAACATGTGTATTCTACTCCTTATATGTCAAGTGCGAATAGGTTGGCTGAAAGGACTGTAAGAACATTAACTGAAATTTTGCGAATGATGAGTACATGTGGTAATGATTGGGATTTGTATGTTGGTAGAGCGTTGTGGGCTTACAATGCAACAGTGCATAAGAGTACGGGTATGTCTCAATGTAAGTTTGTGTTAAATTTTGAAAAGATAATAAGACCGAGGTTGGGTGTGTCGGAGGAGGATAGAGATGTGTGGAGGAAAGTAAATAAGAGGTTTGAAAGCTTTAATGTTGGTGAGAGAGTGATGAAAGAAGTAATTGAAAAGGGTAGAGAATGAATGTAAATAAGGTGCGTGATAAATTTGAAGGTCCCTATGATGTGTTAGAAGTTGGTTCGAGTGGATTAAGTTACATTTTGGGTAAGTTGTGTGTGGGTGGTATTGTGGAAAAAATTAGGGCCCACCACAACCAGTTGCGTAAATGGAAAGAGGTACCCGAGTATATCCAAGAGAATGGGATGAGTAAATGGTTGAAAAGGAACAAGGGTGAACCTAGTATGTATGAGGACTTAGGTCTAGAAGGTAAACAGTTGGTGTTAGTAAAATATAAGAAAAGCAAGAATACAAGAGCTTTAAGTAAAGATGAAAGAAGGGGAAATTTTATAAGTAAAAGTGAGAATAGAAATAAGTATGACAAGGGTGTAAATGTGCAAGTGTATATGGAAGATAAATGTGTTAATACAGATGAATCATGGCTGAGTATGAATGATACCTATAGTGTGTGTGGCTTTTCCTTAGGTGATGTAAAAGAAAGGATGACGAATGCAAGAGTGAGAGGTAGGAGAATGATTAATAGCATGAATGAATCTTTTACTAAAGTTGAGAATGTTTTTGATGAAATGGATGAACTGTTTACAGAAATGAGTGTAATTATAGGGCCAGATGAGAACGAGGTAGATATGATTGTACATGATATATTAGATGATAGGGAGTTAGCTAGGAATAGTGTTAATGTAGCGAATGATTGTGATAAGGAAGAAGTGAATGAGAGAGTATATGGGGGCCCAGTTACTCGGAGTAGAGGTCCCGTTCCCCGACTGCGACTGGGTTATGAAAAAAAATAATGTAAGTGTTGTGTGAGAAGGATTTGGCAAAGTAAGGGGGGGAGGAATGTGGAGGATTTATTTTTGTTTTATTTTAATTTTTGTTTTTTGCCAAATCCTGAGAGAGAGAGAGAGAGAGAGAGAGAGGAGAGAGAGAGGAGAGAGAGAGAGAGAGAGGTAGTTAGTGAATGATTGTTTGTAGTGGGAAAGACTGTTGGTACAAATGAGATTGTTTGTTTATGTTTTTAGTTAGGTTACGACAGTGGTGAATGTTTCGGAGCGAATGCTTTTTTTGTTTGACTGCAGCTTAAGGCAGTTGTGAGAGTGCTGGATAACTATTTATATATTTTTTCATACCAGCGTTGGACGTGTTCATTGATTTTCTGAGTAAGTACAGTTTTGTTTATCTTTGCTTATCGTGATTGTGAATGATAGGAACAATTTATTATTTATCTTTGATTATAGTGCGATAGTTAAGTTAGTTAGGAGTGTTCGTAAGTGTTTTTCTTTTTTATTTTGGCAGGCCGTGATTCCTCCTTTGGAGAAAAATTAGTTTTGATTGTTGCCCAACCGTTGATGACCTGGCCTGAATTACGATCATGTTTAGACTGCTCTTTGGATTTAGATAAATGTTGATGACCAGGACTGGATGAACTTCGATTGCTATTCTTAATGATGATGATGATGATGATGATGATATCGACAACGATGACACCCATGACCCCGAGGGGTTAAGGCTGTTATGGATATTTAAGACAGTCTTCTGGTTATATATAGTGATGTTGTGCCAATAAAGACAGTTGGCTAGTGAAAGATTACCGAAGTGTTTTTTGTGACTAATCTTGCGAGTGTTAGTGAACACACGCAATATATATGTTTTTGTGATTTGAAGTTAAGGTTGTGGTTAATTTAATTTTAAGTTTTGTTACGTGTTGTTTTTTTTGGTTGGTTTATTCGAATGGTATTAAGTTATTTTTATATATAGTGTTCAAGTTTATAATTAGTTTCAAGTGATATTTTGGTTGTGGATGGGTTTGTAATAAGTATTCTAGTTTTAATAAATATAGTTGTAAGGTTATGGTTGGTTTTTATGTCCTTTTTGTTCAAGAGTCCAGTTTATGATAAAGTAAGGGGAAAGTATGTGTTGAGGAGACAATTGTCAGTAGGTAAGATTCAAGGGTGTGGGGGTTGTTTTTGCAACACCCCGCCACAATATTACATTAAAAATAATTATTGTATTTGATTGCAAAAGCAGGCATAAAGGGAATAATGTATTTTTGTATAAAATGAGGCTAAGCCATGGTATATATATGTATATACATAAATATATATATATATATATATATATATATATATATATATATATACCAAAGGCACTTCCACCAATTTTGGGGGGTAGCCGATATCAACAAGAAACAAAACAAAAAAGGGGACCTCTACTCTCTACGTTCCTCCAGCCTAACCAGGGACTCAGCCTAGTGCAGCTGGTACTGCTAGCGTGCCACAGCCCAACCTCCCATATTTCCACCACAGATGAAGCTTCATACTGCTGAGTCCCTTACTGCTGCTACCCTCCGCAGTCATCTAAGGCACCGGAGGAAGCAGCAGGGCCTACCGGAACTGCGTCACAATCGCTTGCCATTCATTCCTATTTCTAGCACGCTCTCTTGCCTCTCTCACATCTATCCTCCTATCCCCCAGAGCTTTCTTCACACCATCCATCCACCCAAACCTTGGCCTTCCTCTTGTACTTCTCCCATCAACTCTTGCATTCATCACCTTCTTTAGCAGACAGCCATTTTCCATTCTCTCAACATGGCCAAACCACCTCAACACATTCATATCCACTCTAGCCGCTAACTCATTTCTTACACCCGTTCTCTCACTCACCACTTCGTTCCTGACCCTATCTACTCAAGATACACCAGCCATACTCCTCAGACACTTCATCTCAAACATATTCAATTTCTGTCTCTCCATCACTTTCATTCCCCACAACTCTGATCCATACATCACAGTTGGTACAATCACTTTCTCATATAGAACTCTCTTTACATTCATGCCCAACCCTCTATTTTTTACTACTCCCTTAACTGCCACCAACACTTTGCAACCTTCATTCACTCTCTGACGTACATCTGCTTCTACTCCACCATTTGCTGCAACAACAGACCCCAAGTACTGATCCACCTCCTCAAGTAACTCTCCATTCAACATGATATTCAACCTTGCACCACCTTCCCTTCTCGTACATCTCATAACCTTACTCTTACCCACATTAACTCTCAACTTCCTTCTCTCACACACCCTTCCAAATTCTGTCACTAGTCGGTCAAGCTTCTCTTCTGTGTCTGCTACCAGTACAGTATCATCCGCAAACAACAACTGATTTACCTCCCATTCATGATCATTCTCGCCTACCAGTTTTAATCCTCGTCCAAGCAATCGAGCATTCACCTCTCTCACCACTCCATCAACATACAAGTTAAACAACCACGGCGACATCACACATCCCTGTCTCAGCCCCACTCTCACCGGGAAACCAATCGCTCACTTCATTTCCTATACTAACACATGCTTTACTATCTTTGTAGAAACTTTTCACTGCTTGCAACAACCTTCCACCAACTCCATATAACCTCATCACATTCCACATTGCTTCCCTATCAACTCTATCATATGCTTTCTCTAGATCCATAAACGCAACATACACCTCCTTACCTTTTTCTAGATATTTCTCGCATATCTGCCTAACTGTAAAAATCTGATTCATACAACCCCTACCTCTTCTAAAACCACCCTGTACTTCCAAGATTGCATTCTCTGTTTTATCCTTAATCCTATTAATCAGTACTCTACTATACACTTTTCTAACTACACTCAACAAACTAATACCTCTTGAATTACAACACTCATGCACATCTCCCTTACCCTTATATAGTGGTACAATACATGCACAGACCCAATCTACTGGTACCATTGATAACACAAAACACGCATTAAACAATCTCGCCAACCATTCAAGTACAGTCACACCCCCTTCCTTCAACATCTCAGCTTTCACACCATCCATACCAGATGCTTTTCCTACTCTTGTTTCATCTAGTGCTCTCCTCACTTCCTCTATTGTAATCTCTCTCTCATTCTCATCTCCCATCACTGGCACCTCAACACCTGGAACAGCAATTATATCTGCCTCCCTATCATCCTCAACATTCAGCAAACTTTCAAAATATTCCGCCCACCTTTTCCTTGCCTCCTCTCCTTTTAACAACCTTCCATTTCCATCTTTCACTGTCTCTTCAATTCTTGCGCCGGCCTTCCTTACTCTCTTCACTTCTTTCCAAAACTTCTTCTTATTTTCTTCATATGACTGACCCAGTCCCTGACCCCACCTCAGGCCAGCTGCCCTCTTTGCCTCACGTACCTTGCGCTTTACTTCCACCTTTTTCTCTCTATATTTTTTCATACTTCTCTATACTATTACTCTGCAGCCATTCTTCAAAAGCCCTCTTTTTCTTTTCCACTTTTACCTTCACTCCTTCATTCCACCATTCACTGCCCTTTCCTCATGCTGCCTCCAATAACCTTCTTGCCACATACATCACTTGCAATCCCAACAAAATTTTCTTTTGCTAACTTCCACTCCTCTTCTAAATTACCAGTTACTCTTACTCTCACCTCGTCATATGCCATTTTCAACCTTTCCTGATATTTACTTTTTACCCCCGGTTTTATTAGCTTTTCAACCCTCACTAGCTCCCTTTTACATCCACCTACTCTATTCCCCCACTCTTTTGCTACAACTAATTTTCCTTCCACCAAAAAATGATCAGACATACCGTTAGCCATACCCCTAAACACGTGGCACGTCTTTCAATCTCCCAAACATTCTTTTAGTTATCAACACAATCAATTAATGCCCTTTCTACTACTCTTCCATTTGCCACTCTTAC
>NC_090760.1:49706163-49708663 GCF_036898095.1 Palaemon carinicauda | reverse complement strand
CAAGTATTGTTATTTTTAGTTGATTCTTTATAGGAGTCAATAAAACCATTTCCTTTGGAGGCTATTGAATATATTTGATTTTATCATATGAAAGTCATTTAAGAACAGAGCCTAATCAAAATCAATAAAATTTGATTTTAAAAAGTTCATCAGTTTGCAGTAAAATTATAATGAGTCAGTTTCCTTTCAACAAAATGTGGTGAAGTGATTTGTTAAGTTACCCGTGTTTCTTGAAGGGACTAATTTTCCACCACAAGATCATTTGAATCAGGTTTTATGTTGAATAGACTACCTACTAGTTATTCCGTCAGTCTCTCTCTCTCTCTCTCTCTCTCTCTCTCTCTCTCTCTCTCTCTCTTGGACATTCCCTTCAGGCAAGTCAACCCATCAACCAACTTGCAATAGTCAAACAAATGGAGCTTCCGTGATGGTGTTGACAAGGGGTGGATCCGGAGACTTTCCTAACTCTGCGGATTTCACCAGTGGGACGGACGAAAGTAATTTAGCTTAATTGGAAGACACGGAACTAACGAAGCCATCCCTCACTGTAGCTGCGTGTGTGAGCTTGACTTGATGACTGTCAGATATCTGCACTGGCATGCAACCGCCATTCATTCAGCATTTTACTTTTTCTTTTTACTGTATTATTGTCATTAACATTTTTATATAAATTCTCTCTCTCTCTCTCTCTCTCTCTCTCTCTCTCTCTCTCTCTCTCTATAAATTAATATATGCATATAAAAATGAAAATATTTTTTTACCATAGAAGACTAATCATAACTAGAACTGGGTCGAGCATGTTCCTTCGCCACTTTCACTTTCATCAGGAAGAAAAACTGATAATATTCCAGCAAATGGGTAAAAAGAATAAGCAGGACATAGGGAAAAGAAGTTTTGGACTTTTTTGTTACTTTGACCTTCACCTTTGACTAAATCTCTTTTAAAATCTTATCAAATAGCCCTTGGATAACAGCCAATCATCACCCTTAATCTTCTAACCATCACTTGCTTGTTTGTCCGGTGATTTTTACTTTTGCATTTTGTTATTTCTGTGTATTGTTTTGATTTCCGTATCTATTGTTTTATTATCTTTTTTAAGTTATTTCATTATGTTTTTTTTGTTTCCATATCTTTTTTTTTCTTTAGAAGCTTCCCTTGATTTAATCTAAAAATCTAATATACCATTTATGATTCTCGCCTCTCGAATTTCTTTGATTCAAGGTAATTATATCTCTTGATGTATGTGTTTTATTCTCTTGGCTTGGATGATGGGAAATGTTGTTCTTGAAAGCTCAGCAAATAAATAGTCCGAAATGTTGGAGTTACTGTATTCGTTCTTCTTTTTATTATTATTATTATTATTATTATTATTATTATTATTATTATTATTATTATTATTATTATAATATATATATATATATATATATATATGTATGTATGTATGTATGTATGTATGTGCTGAAGGTATAAAATGGGAAAAAGTATTTGTGCATTTACTTGTATGTAAAAAGTTACGTGATTAATAGATGATAAATCCATCAACATTCGGGTAACCACTAAGTGGAATCAGAATCCTTAGGTTATTCTTTATGTACAATTTATTGTTGTTTAATAATATAAGAAAAAAAAATTCAATTATTTTAGAGTTCTCATTTTTTTAACTTGTACTTGTAAATTATTACTTTTTTTTTTTTTATAGTTTAGAGAAGGAACCCAAAATACTAAATGTATTCAGAAATTGGATAATCAAATTCAAGTGAAGTTGCACAAATAGTTTTCTCAGCCTCCACCTTTCATCGATATTAACAGTCGTGAAACTCTTGCCCTTCCCTTAATTAATTGACACCGGACAATCATTACAGTTGCAATCAACATCACCATGTGAAATGAACCGGGCCTTATCGAATTACCCTTAATGAATCACTGATAGGAACGTTTAGATGTTCCTTTGATATCCTATTTGTTGTAATATACTAACAATTAGTAACATCATCAATCCCATTTTATTTTTGGACTCCACCAATATTTGTATTGAGTTTAACAATTCTATCATGCATCATTTCCTATTAACTCTTCCGTAAAATTTATGTTAATGTCAATACTGTGTACTTAAACTAGAAACTTTATTTTTGAACTGACATTTTATAATTTTTCATTCATTCTCTTTTCATATTATCACATTCATATCAAACCATCAGAAATAGATAAAGATAATTAGAGATAAAATTCGAACAGAGATTTCCCAGCATCTCTACTACAGCAGGATTCAGGACGAGACTGAAGGATTCCCCAGCATCTTTACCACAGCAGGATTTAGGACGAGCTGAAGATAATGAACTGTTTTGTCTCCTAATATTTGTACTTTCTCGAGACGAGTTTATGACGAGAATGAATTCACAAACTCTCGGGAATTTAATAATTTCTATCAGATGTTCGAGATATACATTAGATTTATATGTGACCGAGAATAAAATATTTACACAATTACTTGTCCAGCTAA
>NC_090760.1:49686163-49696163 GCF_036898095.1 Palaemon carinicauda | reverse complement strand
TTATTGCTATTTTGCGATTCAAATAGAATAATTTCTAACAAGATATTTTATCCATCTTGTAACAGGCTGTCACATGCATTGTAATGAAAAAAAAAAGACCTATTTCGTACTGCAACCAAACATAGGCAATGTTCACCAATTGCTATCATGCGTGTAGGTCTCAGGTTTGATGAATGGCTTTAAAATGGGAAATTCTGGACCTTCCATTTCTTTCCTGGTGTCAAAAGGTTGGAGGGCTGTACCCACCTGGTCTTATAAATCTTGCCCCTCGCAGGGCTGCTCTTTGATTTCCGAGTCTCCCCTATTTTTTTTTTTTTTTCTGCAATCATGAGACACACAGAACAGGCAATCACTAGGAATATGATACCATAACATACACATCACAAAATAATTTTCCCCTTGAATAATACCCAGTCAAATGCTTACCTCTATAGAAAACTTTAAAACATTAAATGGCGTCCTACAAAGAGACAATTCCTTCTTGAAATTTACGTTTATTCTGGGAGTTGGTATAGTTGACTGTAATCTTGTTGAGAGAAAAGGGTGCCAAAAGATGTGATAGATCACCCAGCAGATGAAACGCTGATGAAGTCACAATGTGACATAATCCTTAAGCAGTATTTGGAGAAGTTTCTTCAGTATCGTAAAAGTGCAAAAATACTTTTCACTCATCATTACAAACGTTGACACACCTCATCCTGGAGACACAGAATTGCTGAAGCAAGCAGAAATAAGTGTTCCTCGGTCTTTCTTCCTTGGGAACAGGTGTAACGTTGATTAGACAATAGATGAGACCTTCGTGCATCACGCCAAATTCCATGGTGGGGCTGTTGGAAGTGGTGCTGGTGTATATGGTGTCGTCACAAACTATGATGCTTATCAACGATGGGTCCGCACAACTCATGCTAGATCACAGTATGTGAATGTGACACTACACATTACAGACATGTTCTCTAGAGAGAAATGAGGTGCTCAGAAGTGAAAAGGCTGCGATCAGAGCATAAGAAGCAGTTGAAAGTTTTGTCAATCTTTTTGCTATGGAAAGAAAAAAAAAACATTAGTCATTCTCTCATCTGGCACAGGTGCTGCTTCAGATGTGCAATCAGATATACCAAAAGCAGAACTAGTTGGGGAAGATTCAAGAGATGCTTTTATTGATCAACGTTTGAAAACAGAAAAATACTTCTTTGAGCCTGTGAGACGTGTTCACAGCATCAAAGAACGTTTTCTAGTACAAACAACAAGGAAATGTTGCTTTCCAGCTTATCATGAAATCTTAGGGGAAAGGAATACAACTCGATCTCAAATAAATTATGACATAATCCCTAACTGCCGTGCCATATAGTATTGAAACCGTGACAAGTCTAAAGCATTACAACAGCTGAAAAAAGATCTAAAAGACAATAGGCGGCCTCCAACACAAGAAACTGTTGTCATCATTTGTAGTAATGTTGTCTTTTATACCATGAAAGAAGTCACTGGAAACCTCAGTTAGATTTGTGCAGAGGCTTTCGACATGTTTCCAAAATCAAGAGACATCTTTGGCACAGATTCTTACATTGCCATCTCCAAGCAATTTTGGTGAACAGCTGATCAAATACGAAGAGACAAAAATGCCTGCTGACTGGAAAGGGTTGCTGGCAAACGATACTAAAAGTTCATTGCACTTATCAAATGGCTTTCGGATATGAAAGCTTATGCCTGCAAACTATGAAATATTAAAGTTACTGTTGTCTATTATGGGTCCACTCACCTCTTGACTTTTACTGATGGTCGGTTAACCCAAGCTAATGAAGTACCAGCACTAAAGTCGTTGTGACAGGAAACAGATTCCACAATCTTTTTGTACTCTCAGCATAACTGGAACAAAATTTACAAATAGCTCAGAATCAAGAGTTCTTTCACTGATGTGTATTTCATGTTGTTTCATTATGCACCATCAACAGACAATGTCACCATTCTGTTTGACACATGGAGTGATAATATTAAAAGACTCATTAATGTAAGTGAAGTAGGGCAGCAATACACCAAAGAGCACTAGACTGCTCGCATGTCACTTTCCATGTACACAGGTTGTGACTCAACCAGTGCTTCAGAATTTTGGGAAATGCGAATTTCCTCAAAAAGCTTCTACAAATGTCCAGACTCCTACCAATTGTTGTGAAGCTGTGAAACACTTGGCACATTCCAAGACAACTTGATGGATGAACTGGATGAGTTTACTTGTGCCCAGTATTGAAGACCACGTACACAGAGTGTACATGAATTACACTTCCTTAAGATGAGTGAACTGGGCGATAAGGATAGTGACATGCCTATCAAACTTCACATAACATAGATATGATCATATCGCCGCCATGCAAAAAGCTTTGGAGCAATATATCAGACGTTTGAATTATCAAGTTGGAATCTGGAAGAGATCAGAAGTTTCAAAGTCTGATATTCCTCCAACAACTGAGAGTCATGGCTGGACAATAATTGAAGGAAATATGGAGCCCTTATCGTATGATGGAGATATGCTTCCAAAACAGCTCACAGATATTGTTGATCGTTTTTCTGAAAAATCATGTGAAGAGGAGGAGTTTGCTGCAGTCATAAGGGAATAGAGTGGCTATAATTCACACAGCGATAGTGACTCTTACTTTTAGATTTTCTAATGTTTATCTCTGGATGTTACTTGTATGAAGGTTTTTTTTTTTTTTTTTTTTTTTTTTTTTTTTTTTTTTTTTTTTTTTTTTTTAACGGATTTTAAAATCTGTGATTGGGTTTACCAAAATTTTAGAAGATCAATAATGAGTGGAGTTTGTTTGGTATTGCATGTATATGTGCTAGTGATTCAGATTTCAATTTTCGATGTTTATTTCTTAATGTTTCGGGGAATTTTGATGATACTGCACACAGTGTGTACTTTGCCTTTTAGTCAGGATACACCCATGATTTTGGTATCAACATAAATCTGTTTAAATTGACAATGATATAGAATCCATAAATGAAAGTTATCTGCATAATTTTTGAGAACAATGTGAATACAGTGCACTAAAAGTGTGAGTGATTGTTCATTGGAAATTAAATGGTATTTTCTTTAAATCAGTCATAAAATCCTCAGTATTTCTCCTACAGATCTGTGATTAATATATGTTGATTGAGAATATTCAGATATTTCATTTGGCACGTTAAAAGCGATATCAAAAACTTTCTAAATTGACTTAGTTACTAAAAAAGAAAATATCTATTTTCAAAAACCCGCTGATCAGTTAAATTGGAATTTCAGTTGTTAGGCTATAACATGGATTGCATCACTAAAGTTTTAATTTTAACATTACTCTGTGTGTTTAGTAGATCAAGACCTTTCAGAAAAACCTAATCTGGTCAAGTTGTGGGAGGTGGTGCATGGTCTGAGAGAGAGAGAGAGAGAGAGAGAGAGAGAGAGAGAGAGAGAGAGAGAGAGAGAGAGAGAGAGAGAGAGAGAGATATAATCTTAAGGTGGTTTGATATCTAAAAAAAAGAAATTAGAATATAACCTTCCTTGTTTAAGAGAGAAAATGTACATTTTGTGATGAGGGTCATTCCCGAGATCAAAAGACCTGCTTTCAAATGGCTACAGCATTCTCGCTCGAAGAGCGTGTGATCTGTATCATTGCTACAAAGGGACTGAAAATTGCTCATTCTCTTTGTTGTCATACAGACACAGAGTTTTTGTTATAAAAAATATGAGGTTATATATCTATATATTTCCTTTATTTTCCATCGTATTCATATTTCTTGTGTATAAAATTCAGGTTTATACTCGTTTTCTTTGTAATTCGTTTGATTTTTAGTAATAAGTAGAAGTGGTATAAAGCATCTCAACTCTCAATATCAACTTTAATATCAATTCTTGTTGACATGTTGTATTTCATTCTTAGGTTTTTATTTTGCTCAAGTGAGAGGAATAACTGCCATGTTACAAACACTTCTTTATTATAAGTCTGTATATACTCTTTCCTGAAAGATGGAAATATACCTACTTCTACCACTGTAAACTTAAAATTCAAAAATGTTTCTTAAATGATTTACGTATGGTTTCGGTGTTTGATATATTATTGATCAATATATGAATTATTCGATACTGAATTCCGATTGGTAGTTAATTTATATATCACTTGCCTATTTTAATATATTAACATACTCAAAACTGTATATTCAAACAGAAATACTAACCTAATTGAAAGTAGATTTTCTAATCATTTCAGTTTCATGTGTAAAAAATGTAATTAAATGCTACTGTTGATTGGATACACAGAGTTTTTTATATTCCTCATTTGTAATTTTTCTAATATCATCTATTTTTACACCTGTTTCAATATCTTATCCTGACAGGAATGAAATATTTTTAACATATTAATTTATATAAATTTTCGTACACGAACCTTTTTAGAACTAGGCTAGTGCAAGTTTATTTTATTCTTAAATTTTTATCTATTTAAAATTAATTTTACTATTTAGAACATCGTATAAGATTTAAGATTCTGTTTATTTCCTGTGTTGAATACTAAAGGATCAAACTATTTTCTATGATTTTATATAATGGCAGAAAAACTATCTCATTTTTATATAATGATCCAATTTTATTTTTCTAATGATAGGTCAATTCCTTTACTTATCTTACGAACTAATGACTTAATGGTTGAATTGCTTTCTTAGCATCTTGTGAGAGCTTCATCTTCATTGAAGCTTTCTCTAAGAATCCCTTTGGGACATTTTCCAGTCTCCCAAAGCACGACTTTCCTTCCTATTCCTAATCCTCAAACTCACTTGATGTCTATCAAGGACAAAAGAGTGCTCTTGGGGAGATGGGATGTCTCTTGAAATCGATCCATCGCCCAAAAGATCGCTTATCTGTTGGGAACAAAAAGAAGATTTCTGGGAAGATGGTTCGATGGATAATCGGGGACAAATGGTATAAACGCCCAAGTAAGGCGGCTAATGGTGGCGGTAAAAATCTGTTTAGGTGAGATATTTTTATTTAATACCTTAAATATTCTTGTATTTTTAGATATTTTACAAGATTTTTATCAACAAGCTCAACATCACTTATTTCATCGTATTATATCAGAGTATTTAAAAAAAAAATTGCCTTATTGAGAAAGTCTTACAAGATTTTTGGTGATCAATCTATTATGAAGAAGTCTTTTAATTCCTTCATTCTACCTCGTTTTAAGTATTGTTCTCCTCTCTGGTCTTAAGCTGCTGATTCTCATCTTAATTTGTTGGACAGAAACTTACGGTCAATGAAATATATTATTCCTGATCTAGATATTAATCTTTCGCACCGTCGTTCAATTACTTCATTATGCATGTTGCATAAGATTTTTCATAACTCTGACCATCCTCTATATTCAGATCTCCCTGAACAATTCTATCCTGTTCGTAATGCTAGGCAAGCAGTTAATTCTAATAGCCAGGCCTTCTCCATCATGAGGCTCAATAATACACAGTATTCTAGAAGTTTTATTCCAACTCTGACCAACTTGTGGAATGATCTTCCCGATCGGGTAGTTGAATCAGTAGAACTTCAAAAGTTCAAAGTTACAGCAAATGTTTTTATTTTGACTAGGCTGACATGAGTTTTTATAGTTTGTATATGACATATTGGTTTTGACGTTGTTAATAGTTTATATATGACACATCTGTTTTGACATTGTTACTGTTTTTAGAATGATTTATATTTAATTTGTTCTCATCATTTATCTATTTCATAATTTCCTTTCCTCAGTGGGCTATTTTTTCCTATTGGAGCCCTTGGGCTTATAGCATCTTGCGTTTCCAACTAGGGTTGTAGGTTGGCTAATAATAATAATAATAATAATAATAATAATAATAATAATAATAATAATAATAATAATAATAATAATAATTTATAAAAGTTTAAATAGTAAAACTGTAGTATTAAAAAACCGATTCTATGGAAAGCAATGTCTTCATCAATCGCATCTAGTAAAAAATATTCATGCTTTGAAGCCATGCATATCTTTGTCATCTATGTATAGAATTAATTTTGATGATGTATTTGTCTTCAAATATATTTCAGTCATATGAAATTAGGTTTTTTTTTTTACATTTTCATAAAAACACACAATATTATCAATTGTATTGAAATAGTTTTGATTTGGGAACCTATTCACGTTACTCCAAATGTTTTTCAGATGTTTATGCATAATAGAGAAAATACAGTTTTAGTTGTATGAAGTCGCTGAATTATTTTACCAGGTTTACTTCCACACGAAAGCCTATTGTAATATTTCAACGTTGAATGCAACTAATAAGGACTAAGAAATAATATTTACGATATTAAAAGTTTAATATAAAATGTTCATAACACAAAGAAAATACATCTAATTATCTCATTTATTAGCAAAAGATCAGCGGAAAAGTATTAACAAAGATGGAAACGAAGAGTTATTTAAACAGGGAATATAATAAAAAAAAAAAACACACCCGAAAAAAAAAAAATCAAAGGAGAGGTTTTATTAATGTGTACTGTATTAAAACACATTTAAAAATCTCTAAAAAAATCTGCAATGAATATAAGGAAGTAATAAATAGCAGCGGCAATAAATCCAAAAGTTATGTGTCAGCTTCATAGCTACTTCAAAATCCTCCTAAACATCAAGTCTAGCTCATTCCCCAACTTGAACTTCCTCATTCCTGTTTTCCTGAGGCTAAACAAACTAGTTTAGCTTTTCGATCTCGTGAGATTAAAGCTCTGTTGATGGACCTTGATGCTTATGGAGGTGTAGACCCAAATGGTATTTTTCCTTTGTTTTTTTATAAAGACAGCAGATTTCTTAGCTCCAAAGTTATCTGTTATTTTGCGCAAGTTAGCAAGAAGAGGAGCTTTTAGCACTAGTTGGAGAATTGGTAATGTTACTCCTCTATGTAAATGTGTTTGTGGTAGCTCAAGTCCCACTGATTACCGCCCAATTTCCATAACTCCCATATTATCTAAAGTTTTTGAATGTCTTCTTGCAAAACGTCTTAATAGGTTTGCTGAAGGTAATCATCTACTAACTAGTTTGCAATTTGGTTTTCGTAAAGGCCTTGGAGCATGTGAAGCCCTTCTTAAAATCTCCAATGCTGTACAGAAATCCCTTGATTGTGGTCGGGAAGTTCGTATGATTGGCCTTGATTTAAGTGCTGCCTTTGACCGTGTTAATCACGAGGCCCTTGTTTTCAAACTGAAACAGTTGGGAGTGGGTGGGTCGTTTCTTAGCATTATTACTGATTTTTTAAGTAATAGATCTCAAAGAGTTGTTGTTGATGGGCACCATAGTGATTATAGGAATGTGATATCCGGTGTTCCACAGGGTAGTGTTCTTGGCCCATTACTTTTCATACTATATACACATGACATGTGGTTTGGCCTAGAAAACAAGCTTGTTGCATATGCAGATGATGCTAATCTCTTTACATCAATTCCATCCCCTGAATGTAGATCTAGGGTTGGTGAATCCCTTAATAGAGATTTAGCTAGAATTAGTGCATGGTGCCAATTATGGGGTATGAAGTTGAATCCTAACAAAACTCAAAGTATGATTGTAAGTAGGTCAAGGACGGTGGTTCCTCAACATCCGGATCTCAGTATTGATAATGTTTCTTTAAATATGTATGACTCTTTCAAAATTTAGGTGTGATTCTCGACAGTAAATTTACTTTTGAGAAACATATAAGGTCTGTGTCTTCTTCAATTTCACAAAAAATAGGCTTATTGAGAAAGTCTTTCAAGATTTTCGGTGATCAATCTACTCTGAAGAAGTGTTTTAATTCTTTCATTCTACCTTGTTTTGAGTATTGTTCTCCTGTCTGGTCTTCAGCTGCTGATTCTCATCTTAATTTGTTGGACAGAAACTTACGGTCTATTAAATTTCTTATTCCTGATCTCGATATTAATCTCTGGCACCGTCGTTCAATTAGTTCATTATGTATGTTGCATAAGATTTTTCACAACTCTGACCATCCTTTACATTCAGATCTCCCTGGACAATTCTATCCTGTTCGTAATACTAGGCAGGCAGTTAATTCTAATAGCCAGGCCTTCTCCATCACGAGGCTCAATACTACGCAGTACTCTAGAAGTTTTATTCCATCTGTGACTAAGTTGTGGAATGATCTTCCTAATCTGGTGGTTGAATCAGTAGAACTTCAAAAGTTCAAAGTTGGAGCAAATGCTTTTTTGTTGACCAGGCAGACATAGTCTTTTTATAGTTTATTTATGACATATTTGTTTTTGATGTTGTTGATAGTTTATTATATGACATGTCTGTTTTGACGTTGTTTCTTATTTTAGAATGATTTATTGTTAATTTGTTCTCTTCATTTATTTATTTCCTTATTTCCTTTCCTCACTGGGCTATTTTTCCCTGTTCGAGTCCCTGGCCTTATAGCATCTTGCTTTTCTAACTAGGGTTGTAGCTTGGATAATAATAATAATAATAATAATAATAATAATAGTAATAATAATAATAATAATAATAATAATAATAATAATAATAATAATAATAATAATAATAATAATAATAATAATAATAATAATAA
This sequence comes from Palaemon carinicauda, assembly GCF_036898095.1. Taxonomy (NCBI): domain Eukaryota; kingdom Metazoa; phylum Arthropoda; class Malacostraca; order Decapoda; family Palaemonidae; genus Palaemon; species Palaemon carinicauda. The sequence goes on along the minus strand of NC_090760.1, from coordinate 49,687,589 downwards.
TAATAATCTGGTGATTTATAACTTCGTTAGCCAGTTCCTGCTCTTCCAATTAAACCCAATTACTTTGGTCCTTCCCATTGGCAAAACCCTCGGAGTAGGGAAAGAGTTTGGATACACTCTGGTTGCACACTCAGTCACACAGGCTCTTCATTTAAATACTGATCATTGAATCAGTTTGTATACTGGTTGACCGACTGGATATTCAGAGAGAGAGAGAGAGAGAGAGAGAGAGAGAGAGAGAGAGAGAGAGAGAGAGAGAGAGAGAGAGAGGGTGTTATAAAACTGCCGGAGTGATAGATATAGAACTAGTCAACTTGATCGTTTGCTCTCACTACAAATCATTACTTCATTTCATTAGTATAAATTTGCATCATATTTTTTAGTGTTATTATACTATTATACTGTTATTATACTATTTTAAAAAGGAAATTACAAATATGACTTCAGTTATAGGGGATAAATTTAAAATAGGTCCTTCTTAAAAAAAAGAAAAAAAAATGTTTAGCTCGTTTGATTAGAAACAATGATTATTAATAAGATAAGAAAACGCTTTCTATGTGTTCACAACCTTACCGAGGGATGGGAGCCTGTGAGGACTATTGACCTATCTTTTGAGAACTCTGCAGACTTTGTCTGGCCTTCCTTAATCTTAACTTGGGTGACGATGGGGCTCAGATGTTGACCATAAAATAATTTACATGGTTGTTCTCTAGGTCATAGCCCTGTTCCTTGATTTCCTCACTCCTGAAAGATAAAGAGAAATATGTCACTGGAAATAATATGGAAAATGATTGTTACATGCAATTAGAGTATTATTTTAGAAGATATTTTGCCTTGAATAATAATAATAATAATAATAATAATAATAATAATAATAATAATAATAATAATAATAATAATAATAATAATGGAGATATTTTCAATCATTTCGATCAACATCACAATAGACCACTCAGCAGAAATCGAAATCAATTTCATCGAATACTAAAATTCCACATAAAATGGGGATAAGAGCCACCTCTCATTTATGGAATTCCTTCCCATCCATGAGCACAAACCCAGTCTCTCAACACCTCCAGTGAAGTGCCCTTCTCCCTTCCCAACGACGATAAGAATGATAAGCATTTTAGCTCTATCAATGAGGAGTGAGTTTATATCATCAAATTAATGGAAGTTCAAGATGCCAAGTACCGACGACGGAGACTTTTTTGGATCTCACAAATCCACGAATATGAATGCACGAGCGTGTGTGTGGGCATGTGTGTGTTTGTGTGTTTGTTACTTATCATTTCTCCATCTGTATATGGCGGACAGTGATGAGTATTGGAATTCACGCTGCTGGTGACTCAGCAGATAGACCTAATGGCTACTTCAAACGGTTCATCCTTAGCTCACATGGACGGTAAGGTTGCAGCGGGCAAATGAA
>NC_090760.1:49673663-49676163 GCF_036898095.1 Palaemon carinicauda | reverse complement strand
GATATATAACATATATAAAGACCCAAAACCCTCGTTTCTCTAAATTGCAACATAGGCCTTTTTTCTTGGAAAGAATACTTTTTTCTTATTCAAACTCTTATAGCCTTATTTGAGGAACAATATTGAAGATAGATTTACCATTTTAATGAAGAAATGGGATATTTCTTGTTTGTGTTGGATTTTTTAGAAATGATAAATAAAGCCTATAAGTTTAGAGTTTATCTTTGCATTGACGAAAAATTTAAATATTCATATAAATTTTCCCTGTTTTTCTGTCGAAAATGGCTCTAAGAGATCTTTTTCCTTACTATATATTTCTTCCTTAAGTTTCCTTACAATAGCTCTAAAAATAAAGTACTATGAGCTATTTGTTTTTCTCAAAAAAAAAAAAAAAAAATAATAATAATCTTCAAGTGTCTGTTATTTCCCCAGAAAGATTATGTTATACACATGGCAAGCACTTTTCTAGGAGAATGTCATTTCGAAATCTAGTCTTGGGTAGTGCCATAGCCTCTGTAACGTGGTCTTCCACTGTCTTGGGTCAGAGTTCTCTTGCCTGAGGATACACTCTAGTACGCTGTTTTATTTTATTTCTGTTCTTGTCTTTTCATGTTTTGACAGGTTTATGTGAAATATCTAATTTAAAGTTGCTACTGTTCTTAAAATATTTTATTTTAATAGTTCATTACTTCACTGGTAGTTCATTTATTTAATAATAATAATAATAATAATAATAATAATAATAATAATAATAATAATAATAATAATAATAATAATAATAATAATAAATATTATTATTATTATTATTATTTTTATTATTATTATTATTATTATTATTATTATTATTATTATTATTATTATTATTATTATTATACATAGCCTGTATAAATTTGATCAAATTCTGATCGTATATTCATATATGGCAGTTGTTCTCCTCATGAACTTCCTAAGCACAATGAAGGGATTTTTGTACACCCATGAAAAATTGCAAGGTGGACATCAAATGTCCCAAGCCCCTCGTGGAACCAAAACAGCAAACAAGGGAAAGGACGTTCACATACGTTAATGTTGACGTAATGACTGCAATCAGCAAAAACAGAGCTTCCACACACACACACACACACACACATACACATATTTACTTGATGGAATGACATTAGCATTTCTTCATTAATTGCAAAGAAAAATGTTCGTCGTGACTTTAACAAATAACAGATGACATAAAAACTAAGAATTCACCCCGTCTTTTTGAGAGAGAGAGAGAGAGAGAGAGAGAGAGAGAGAGAGAGAGAGAGAGAGAGAGAGAGAGAGAGAGAGAGAGAGAGAGAGAGAGAGAGAGAGAGAGAGAGAGAGGAAAAATAGAGTTTGGTTGCACACCTCTATAAGCACTGAGGATCAGTAACTGTTTAAATTTCACTGGGCAAAAAACCTGAAGTAGTTATTTTTCACTTCAAGAGAACATGATTGAAGAAAATTTTATTTCTCATTACACTTTACGCATAAACATTGACCTTTCCTTCGGACACAGAGTGACAGCCTTTAGGTTTAAGCATAGGAGATTTCTTTTTTACAATAAACTTATATATTCTTTGCAATTGACACCTAAACTATTTTAGATGCGTATAGCTATGCCAAGTCAGATCTAATTTACTGTATTACTTCTTCAAAGAACATAATCTGTCTCTCCTTGCAATTAGCAGGTCTACAATCATCATTGATCTAGGGTTTGTCCGAACGAGGAGGAATATGCTTGAGCATATTTCCATATTAGGGAACACCAGTCTTATTCGTTTTACATGTTTGGGAACATATAAAATGCAAATGATCACTCCATTTTCATACCAATGTAGCTTAGATATATATACTTATGTATATATATATATATATATATATATATATATATATATATATATATATATATATATATATATATATAATTTATATATATATATATATATATATATATATATATATATATACTATATATATATATATATATATATATATATATATATATATATATATATATATATACATATATATTATATATATATATATATATATATATATATATATATATATATATATATATATATATATATATATATATATATATATATTTATATATATATATATATATACATATATATATATATATATATATATATATATATATATATATATATATATATATATATATATATATATATATATAAATTATATGTACATATATATAAATTATATACATATATATATATATATATATATATATATATATATATATAATATATATATATATATATATATATATATATATATATTATATATATATATATATACACAGTATATATATATATATATATATATATATATATATATATATATATATATATATATATATATATATATATATATATATATATATATATATATGCGCCCACATACTATACATACATGTACACAGTATTTATATAATGTATACATATATGTGTGTGAATAC
>NC_090760.1:49648663-49663663 GCF_036898095.1 Palaemon carinicauda | reverse complement strand
TAGTTCACTGATCACTTTAAAAACAATATACTGAGCTGGGTGTGAGATTGAGAGAGAAGAAGCAATGGCTCGAATTCTCTATCTATCTATGTAACCCTGGGGTCACCTTTATATATAAAACTTAGTTACTTCCAGAAGATTACCTGGAGAGCAAGTTCTGGAAGCGTGTGGGCTGGGCTAAGGTGTCAGTTACCAATTATTGCTCTTTCAACACGTATCGGCGCAAGCCGAAGCGAGCTCTCTCAGTCAGCTAGCTTCACCCAACCATGTTCCCCGAAAAAAAAAATATATATATACCATCCTTTCACTAAGTTTTTAGCGAATTTTCCAAAGAACGTGGAATATTGCGTAATCTCCCTCAAACATGACACAATACCTCATGAGAATATGGAAGAACATTACATAAACCCTTATGTGACCTTACACTATCTTGTAAGGTCACATAAAACTCTCAAACAGTATACGCAAGACTGCGTGACAAAATTACGTGAAATAAAAATGCTAATTCTTGAAAATAAGTAAATTTACATAAAATGACAAGGATAAAGAATGCATTGAAATTAACAACGAAATTCTTACGTAATTTAAAAAATGAACCTAATCAATGCGAAGAACGCATCTTGGGAGCTGGCTGACCTCTCCGCAATGCATAAATAAAATAAAAATAAAATCCTTAATAAACTACTATTTTCTACTCTACACTAGACTAGCTTCGTAATATTACACACACACAGGCGCGCACACACACACACAGACACAGACGCACACACACACACACACACACACACACATATATATATATATATATATATATATATATATATATATATATATATATATATATATATATATATATATAATATCTACTCTGTATATATATATATATATATATATATATATATATATATATATATATATATATATATATATATATATATATATATATATCAGCTTCGTAATAGTATATATATACACGTATATATATATATATATATATATATATATATATATATATATATATATATATATATATATATATATATATATATATATATATATGACATTGGTCTATACTCTAAAGTGTCCTTGCCAATCCCTTTACAACTTGTTTCACTTAAGGCCAAGATAACCAAACTATATTTCATAAATTCACTCTCCAAATCTGATTCATGGTTCTAACATTGTAATTACCAATTTTAAATTTTTCTTTAGTATTTATAAACCTGGGGATTCTTAGCACTCCGCTATGCCCGTGACTGTGGGCCATTCTCTCATCTTAGAAGTAAAGTGTAAAAGGAGAGTTTCTCATTAAACAATATTGTTTGCTTCTTGCAAGTAATCATGAAGGCTAGGAGACATCTTCTAGACTTAAGATGATTTCAATATATGCGCAAGCCTTTTTCTTTCCTTAGTTAATGTATGTCTCTTTCTTCCGTTTCTTTTTATGTTAACATGATTTTTTCCTTATTATAAGACTACATGAATTTTGCTTCCTTTATACTCCTTTGATGTCTGGATAGATACAAACATGCCACACTCTCAACACTAACCCTATATTAATATTTGCATAATGTCTTGAGAGAACTCACTTTATTTCACTTGGAGACAAACTTAAAGATACAACAATTCTCTCTCTCTCTCTCTCTCTCTCTCTCTCTCTCTCTCTCTCTCTCTCTCTCTCTCTCTCTCTCTCTCTCTCTCTCTCTCTCTCTCTCTCTCTTGAAGTTTTGTACCAATCTTTATATCAGTGTATTTCCTTTAACATTAATCTTTAATTTTTTACTTACGAAAAATTCCGGAAATTTCAATGACACTTGCCATATACATTCACATAACTATGATGTTAAACTTAATTAGCGGGTGAGCGAGCGTGTGTGTGTCTAAACACTCACTAAAGACGTGCAGTGCAGTATGCAATCAGGCTATTATCACAGGATTAGAATGATCTTCCACAATGGCCAGTCAGACTTTTCTCATGGGGGATTGCCAGAGATGCTATACTCACGAATCACTTAAGAAATCCATTTATATTCAAACACATTTTAAAAGCATTTATCCCTTAAGTGTATTCAAATGGCTGTGACTCCTTAATTATCCTCATATAAGAGGATTGTTCTTGAATGTACAGATGCTACTATATTTGTTTTCATAGACATGGCCTGAAAAAACATGAAATAGAATGTCCATAGCTATATAGAGATAATATGAACGGATATTTACCGCAAGAACAATCAGAGATTTCAGACTGCTAATGAATGCTATCAATATTTCATTAAAGTCTGCTATACAATCTAAGATTTCCCTTTTACTATGTTGACCGTGAAGGAATCTACTGCATAATAAGCATCCTGGATCTGGATGGTGATTCGGATTAACACCAAAATCTAATCCGTTGTAAGTTAGTCCATTTTCATCAGTTCCTGAAATTTTCATCAAAATTCCTCGGTAACATTTTTAGTGAAAAACAAGCAAATTACCGTACAGAGGTGAATACATACGCTCCTTGGCGGAGATAATTGAAATCAAGGTTGCCTGGTATTTTAGGTTAATAATAATAATAATAATAATAATAAAAAACATGTTAGTAATGATTATGAAATCTCTTGAAGTGGGAAGTATGAGAGCATGCACCCGTAATATTTATCAAAAGATAGATGGAAGAGGGGAATATATAACCCTATTTACTTTCACTCAACGACCCTCCCTCATACTGGCATCTAAAGTTAGATCTAAAGAACTTTATTTCAGGGGACTTTTTATGAGCATAAAGTTTACAACACACGTGTCCTAATCTCTAACTCACTATAACTTCCTTCAAATGGAATAACAAATTAAAATATTAAAAAAGAGTTAAACGAAAACAAAAATGTATATATTTTTAAATTATTTGAATATGGATATAGAGAATTTTGAATAACGAAAATAATTATTCCGGATCTTTATTTTCTTTTACATATATGTTCATGACTATTTATCACAAAAACTATAATATATTGATATGCCAATAAATAAACTACAATTTAAGAAACTATTATCAGTAGATAATCAAATTTTAATGATAGCATTGACAGTAATATGAACATTTATATTTGCTAAAGTAAATCGGTGGAGGCACCGAAATGGGGAAGTGGATAATTGAAACTGTTCAATTTGATCCCAAGGAAAGTCTAAATAATATGATAATAAACAAATGACTGATTCTTAACCCTAAAAAAGTCTCTTAATAAACATTCTTTGCTCGGGGGCCGTCTCTGAAGATAATATCAATGGCATCAACGAATTTATTTCCATTTTAAGGAGAGAGAAGAAATGATTTATGTTATACTGTAATGTAGTTATTATCTTTTTTTTTTTTTTCACTGTTTTCCCTCAGATTTTTTAGTTGATCTACTAAATATTTCTGAAATCATAGCATTGAATTATTGTTTCAAATGTTAATACAACAATGGTGAATCATCTTTTACTAGCCGTTTGTATGTGCCTTGTTTTGTGAGTTATGAATTGTGAAATGCCCATATATTTAGCATGTGAGCATGAGCTCCGTATTTTGTTTTATATATCATCTTAAAACATCTTTAAATTTTTATTCATCACTTATATATATATTTTATTTGCTATTCCCATATTTTCTTTCCTCACTGGGGTACTTTCCCTTTTGGAGCTCTTGGCCTTATAGAATTCTGCTTTTCCAACCAAGGATGTAGTTTGGTTAATAATAATAATAATAATAATAATAATAATAATAATAATATTAACAATAACAATAATGAAGATAAAGACATTAATGATAATAGAATATTTGGCATCACATTTCCACGTTTGGGTCTCTATCTTTCATAAGGGTAAATTATAGACATATGATCTCATCAGTGACTGCCCTTAAATTGAACTATTCTTTAGTGAAGTTGTGTCAACATTCATCTGCAAAGCCCATCGTCTGTTTACCTTCCTGAGTCCTTGGGGGATAAAATAGAGCCGGTTAGAAATGTCAGGGTCAAGTGGTGCGTGTGTACAGTATATTCAGTTGCATGTTCAACCTGCCCCGTCGTTAGTATATAAAATGCAGGGTACATGTATTGATAAGGATAATTTGCCTGCAGTAGACAAACAATCTCTCTCTCTCTCTTTCTCTCTCTCTCTCTCTCTCTCTCTCTCTCTCTCTCTCTCTCTCTCTCTCTCTGTTATAGTTATTCAAGAATAGGCGCGTCGCTATCAATTGATGCGGTTAGATTAATATATTTGATGTATCGAGAGTTTATCATTACGGAAAATGACGTAAAGAGTAGACCCGTTAAAAAAAAGGAATACATATATGCTGTATTTATATATATATATATATATATATATATATATATATATATATATATATATATATATATATATATATATATATATATATATATATATATATATACATATATATATATATATACATATATATATATATATATATATATATATATATATATATATATATATATATATATATATATATATATATATATATATATATATATATATATATATATATATATATATATATATATATTTTAATATGTTTAGCTCCAGGAATTATGATTCCTTTGATCACAGCCTTTTCAATCTAAATAAGGATTCACACAGTTAAAACTGTTTCAAAATAACCGCATAATAACAAGAGGTTAAAGTCAGTGGATATCAACTCATTTGATCTCTGATATGCTCACTTTAACTTGTCATAGTGTGAAGGTAATTCTAATAGTCATGACTGTTCTATCATGAGGCTCAATACTACAGAGTATTCCAGAAGTTTTATTCCATCTTTGACGAAGTTGTGGATTGATCTTCCTAATCCGGTAGTTAAATTGGTAGAACTTTCAAAGTTCAATCTTGTAGCAAACTTCTTTTTCAAGTTGAATAGGCTGATATCAGTCTTTTTGTATTTTATATATGAAAGATCTGTTTTACTGTCGTTGCTTTTCTTGAAATATTTTATTATTTTTTTTTTCACTATTTCTCAAATAGCCTATTAATTTCCTTATTTCCTTTCCTTAATAGGCTAGTTTACCTTGTTGGAATTGGAATTATAACATTCTGCTATTCCGACTAGGGCTGTAACTTAGGTAATAATAATAATAATAATAATAATAATAATAATAATAATAATAATAATAATAATAATAATAATGATGATGATGATGATGATGATGATGATGATAATAATGATGATAATGATGATGATAATGGTAATGATTATGATAATGATGATGATGATGGTGATAATAATAATAATAATAATAATAATAATAATAATAATAATAATAATAGATTATATTTTAGGAAACGCGTTTGCTATATTTTAAAGAACTTCCTTACTTGTTTGGCAAAGCAAGGTTAATATATTCTATTCTGAAATTTTCCTAAACCATATGGTATATCCTCATCCTTGTATGATAGATTAGATGATTCATAAGCGTTTGTTTGATAGCTAATTTGCATTTGCTTCATTTTTAAATATATTATTTTGATTACTTATAATCTTTTCGTTCCGGAAAACCAGGATATGACGCTTCTTTTGTATCGTTGATAATGTTTGATTTATCTCTTTTCAGAGCCTAAAAGTTAATCTTAATTAATTGAGTTGGAATTTCACAGGCTTTCTGAGTTAACTTATTTCTCTGGACATAGTATTTCTCTCTGAGGCTATTCACATTGCTTTTACCTTTCATCCTATTCAACACAACTCCCCTTAGTTCTCGTCTTTCACCTCCATTATTTCTCCTTCGACTTGCCAACCCAACTTTAATCGTCCTCTCTTTGCTAGTCAACTTTGATCATAATCAAAATTTTCAGTGTTTACCCCTTTCTCTTGTGAATATTTATTTTGGCAGTAAAGTCTATTTATTGTTTTTTATATGTTTTTCAGAACTTCATTAAAATTTTACCTGTTTAACAACACGCCTGAATTTTGTTTGCATCTAGCTTGATGATTTCAGTCTAATTCTCAAATTTTATTTTTCCGAATCAGCAATGACATAAAATGTAAAGAGCTGAGTTTATTTACTATTCCTTATTCATAGTACGAAATATGTTCAGGGTAAAGAGAAAGAGAGAGAGAGAGAGAGAGAGAGAGAGAGAGAGAGAGAGAGAGAGAGAGGGGGGGGGGATGTTAGCTGGTTGGGGACATTAATCTGATAATTCTAGCGTCAGACTGACAGCGCAGCACCTTGAATTAAGTTTATGCTACGAACACACAGTCAACAATATCCAGATGAACCTCAGGTATATGATTTGACTTTCACTGACTATTTAATTATCTACTTCTATTGGATTTATGAATTCTCTGTTATTTTATTTTCCAATTTAACTATAAATTTAAAACAAATAAAAAAGGCTGATTACATTTACCTCTTGTTCGATGCTTTTTTTTTCTTTTTTTTTTCTTTTTTTTTAACGGTCTTCAGAGGGATAGCCAATGAAGTGATGTGGCATAAGGGCTATCCGTAATTTCTTTTGCATATATGCATTTTGTAAAAGGATACACATAATTAAATACACAAATAGCTGGCTGGATTACTGAAAGTCTGCCTCTGTACCTATCAGGTATAGTGGCAACTCTACCGAAGATCAATATTTAAGACACACACACACGCACACACACACATACACACACACACACACACACACACACACATATATATATATATATATATATATATATATATATATATATATATATATATATATATATATATATATATATATATATATATATATATATATATATATATATATATTATAATGATAATGAATTCAGATGTTCCGTTCCCACACGGAGTAAAATGATTGGTTCTTATTTCTTTGTATAATTTTGTCCACATGTAAGTGAAGAAAAAAGGAATGCAATCCAAATCTCGGAACTCGGAAGTCGAATGGAATGCCACATAATGAATTGAAGCTGTAGTTTCAGCAACATAAACGAAGACGACTCTCTCTCTCTCTCTCTCTCTCTCTCTCTCTCTCTCTCTCTCTCTCTCTCTCTCTCTCTCTCTCTCTTGAGAGACAACATCGTCGAGTCGCGAACACTTGAGAAAGTCTTCGTCTTCAATGTTCTCCTTCCGTTCCTTTGTCTTTTCCTTTATTTGATTATTTTTAATTTCTTCCAATTCACTTATTTTTTTTGTCCTGAAGATTAATAATTACTATTCTCGTTTTATTTGTATTATATTTTACCTTTTATAATCTTTCTTCTTCTTTTTTAATACTTTTTCCTCGTGGCTTACTTTCATGTATATTGCTTAATTTAGGAATATTCTCTTTAGTGTTTGAATAATATTAATTTACTATCTAGCCGATTGTTATCTTTTCCTTGCAATTCTTGTTCAAATTTGTTTGCTTAAACCTATTTAAGGATTTATATCTATTTTAAATTGCTCACGGACTATATTTCTATCTAGTCTCCTTCTTTTAGTCTGACTATGCAAATTGAAAGTTTTGAAATATTCAACATCATCACCATTATTTACGCTGTAACATGAAGATATTGCACCTATGGTTGTAATTTTAATGAATTGTTATCGTTAATTCCTGATAAGATTCATGAGAAAAAAAATGCGGCGGGGTGTTTATAGTCGACAAGAAATAGCTGTTTTTATCAGTAAGAATATACGAAATGATCGTTGATATGGATCCCGCATGTTGTTAATGAGCTCTCAGTAATGAATATCTGAAAAAAAAAAAAATAGTATAGTCTAAATCAAAGTACAATGCAATCTAAACAAACAAACTAAATAAAGCTGGCGGAGTCCATTACTCTTTTACTATTATCAATAAATTATACAAAACATATTTTTTCTTTAAAATTCTCTTTGATTTCGAAAATAGCGTATATAAGAATTATACAGAAATATAAAATACTCATCAGTTACCACAGAATTATTTTCATTATTATCACTGATATCTTGTCTCGTCCTTTGTTTATTACAATTCACAGATGCAATACAAGCACTGAAAGACTGCACAAAAACCAGACTTGTCGCTACCAGAGCGTCGGATTATCTTCAAAATTTCTATTGGAGTTTTGTTGACAATTGCATGAGTTATAGCAATGTAAATTGACCACGAATGGTCCTGTTTTTATCAGCTATATGATGTAGCGGTAAGGTTTAGAGGATCTGCCTTCATGACTTCCTTCCAGATACACACCTGAAGCTGGGCATGACACACATTCCCTATGTGAGCTTTTCTAAGGTTTTCGGTAGAGGCATCCTAGTCTTCTTTCTTTTACCTACTTTGACAGCGACACATGAAAACCAATACCTGACGAAGGGTTTTCCTGACACTCATAACACGCACCAACAAACTAAGTGGGAGCATAAAAAATTTCACTGAAATCCCATTATGAATCTCCTATCTCTCCACAAAATGGCCATGTTCTATGATACTAAATTTTACTTGAATAGATCATTGAGTTTTTGGTCGTTTCTTATTCCTTTATCAGAGATGGAGAAAAGGATGATTTATTAATGGGCATCTCTCACCATCTCCTGAACTTCAAACTTAGAAGTAGACAATGATATATTCAAATGAATAAATTTGTTATATAAAAAAATTTGTATACTAGCATATATTAATATATATATATATATATATATATATATATATATATATATATATATATATATATATATATATGTAAATATATATGCAGTATATATATATATATATATATATATATATATATATATATATATATATATATATATATATATGTAAATATATATATAATATATATATATATATATATATATATATATATATATATATATATATATACTATATATATAAATATATAAATATATATATATATATATATATATATATATATATATATATACGTATATATATATATATATATATATATATATATATATATATATATATATATATATATATATATATATATATATATATATATCTAAAAAATATATAAAATATATATATATATATATATATATATATATATATATATATATATATATATATATATATACATATATATATATATATATATATATATATATATATATATATATATATATATATATATATATATATATACAGTATATATATATATATATATATATATATATATATATATATATATATATATATATATATTTATATATACAGTATATATATATATATATATATATATATATATATATATATATATATATATATATATATATATATATATATATATAAAGATATGTGAATATTTGGATCTCAAGTCGTGTAGTGGACTGTATTAACAGCGACCGCCACTGGTACTGTTGGCCAGCGGGCATCAGTGAAAACTGGATTTCTGTTGAGCCAAGGTGATGTAAAAAGAGAGGGGAAAGCTGGTTAGAAATTGGAACGAGGGGAGAAAGGGGAAAATATCATGTGAGATTTTGAGGTTTGGAACTTTTGGAAAGTGAGAACTCCGATGGGTATAGGGAGAGAGGCTGCGGACGTGATACAAAGGAGGAAAGTGGATACATTATGTTTACAATAGAAAAAATGGAAGGTGGTTAAGGCCAGCTATTTAGGGAGATGATTATAAGCCTTTTATCGTGGGTCTGAAAACAGGTTGAGTGTTATTATCATTGAAGGCTTTGGTGGTAAAAAGAGTATCAAAGACTAATGAGTGTGAAGTTTGAAATTAAGGCCGTCATGATGAATGTCATTATTGCATATGTCCCTTAAGGTGGTTGTGGTGTTGAGAGGGAAGAGGTCTGTGGAGAGCTGAATGAATTGATGGATGGTATCCAAAGAAAAGAATAGATGATAATAGTTATAGTCATTTAAGTGTAAGAGATGTTGATGATTAAAATGATATGAAGACATATATTCCTGAAGACAGAAATTCTATGGGATACATGATAATGGACTTTGGTAAAAGAATTATCAAAATAATATTATGACAACGAACGTACAATAGAAAATATCATTAAGTGCAACATATTTGCTGGTCATTAAGGGACTAAATTAAGTTTAATTTCTTATTATTCGCCTTTTAAGACGAAGAATCTTTTCAGGAAGAATAACCATGATCTTTCTGTGCAGGATGACCTGAAAAAATATGAATTTACTCTACCAATACACTTCCCTGCATATCTTCAAAAGGTTGTCCTGCGACGTTCAGTAGGGGCCTATCAAAATATAACAAAAAAAAAGTGCATATATTGAATATATATAGAGAACATTGTAAAAATTTCTGGTAGTGCTCCTGAAATCAGATTCCAAAAAATTTAGAAGCCCTGCATATCTAGAGAGAAAAAAAAACAAACTTGAACACAATGTAGATATTATTATTGCCAACCAGTCGACAGCCCACCACCACTACTGGAGGATGCTGGGACTGACGAACATGGAAGTAACAGCACCAATGACACTAGACACCATTTTCGAGTGATTTTCACCTACACCCATGAGGGAACTCCAGCCGAGGCTATGAGAACAAATCCCAACTATACTGGTTCCCCTTTATAATCCGAAAACACCTCCATATTGCTTGACGGTATTGGAATAAAATAAAATACTCAAGTATTTTTGTGTTTTAAATATATTAACCTAGACTTGAATTTAGACTTTTTGCAATTGCATAGTAATATTTAGTGATATGTAAGTAAATATAATTAAATTATATACTCTTACCACTCGTATATTCATCTATAGTTACTTTTTACGTTTATATGTTTGTATGTTGTGAAATATATAAAAGACCTTACCTAACTTAGTCTCATATTTTTCATCTCAAGAGATATGAGTAGTTCTTCTTCACTAGAAGACTACAATAAGGAAGAAAAGAATAACAAAAGAACAATCGAGGAAGTCCTTCAAGAAATTAATCCTACTGAGACAATAATATCATTGCCAAACATTCTGGAAAATTTAGTTGGTCCTTGTGGCCATACCATACGTTAAGCGAGAATAGCCCGGGTTAGTTCATGACAAAAACATTGAAATTGAGCAAAATCTATTTAATCTTTATTTGTGTCTACTGGCATGATTAGGTACGTAGGTATTAAGTATTTACTTGACACTAGTAAATTACAGCAATAGCGTAGCCTTGCAACACCTTGAAACACCAGCTGAAACGGTTAGTATAATTCACAATTTTTTCTATCATGCCCTTTTTTTCTGAAAGGAAAGAAAAATATGTGTTCTTCACTCCTTGAGATATATATCTTATCTTTAACACGTCATTAGGAAAACAGAAAAAGTAAAAAGAAGAACTAAGGCATTCTATGGTCTTAAAGTGGAATAACATTCTGCCTTAAATATCTACATAGGGTATCTAAATAAGAAAAGAAACGAGACGCGGATTTATTTCAAAACAAATTTAAAATGAAGGTTTGGCATATGATATCCTTAAGCTTCCCCATTTGGTTCAGCTTATATCAGAAAACTCAGTGACATCGTTACCCTTTATAAATCTACTTGCATGGAAAAAGACTGAAAATGTATGAGATATTTACGGTTGAAACCTGTCTGTTACTCCCGGATAATTAGGACATAAGGCTATGATTTTTTTACTATGATTATCACCTTGATCAGAAAAGAAAAACATATCACTTATATTATTCTATATCAAAATAGAATAATCTGCAAAAATTTTACCGGTCATAAGCGAAAAAGTTCTCCAAGTCCTCAAATGCAATCACCATCTTTGTCCTCATGATCTGAAATGCCCTGAAAACCTTAGGATTCACAATGTGATATCTTGCACAAAAAGGACCTGATAATCAATGTCAACACCCTTATGGACAGCCACTTCACCACCCTCAAGACCTCCCTCAACTTTGCTACTCCTGACAAAGAGGACAACTATTCGGTATTGACCAAAGCTGACATGAAGGCGTTAGGACACAGACGCCTACTCCGTAATGTGCTGGAGCGGTGACAAAGCTGCCCACCAACCACCACTAACTCATGTTCCAACCAACAACCTCTACATCCACTTACTGATGCCCACCAGCCACAGTAAGGCTACTACTATCTCAAATTCAGGGCTGCTGCAAAAAAATTTGCAAATGGTTGTCAGTAGCAATAAAACGTGTCAATGGACTATTCCTTTTGACTGTGGTCTCCTCTGTCACTAATCTTTCCTTTATACATGATACAAGTATGGGCGAGCAATTTTTGGTAGACACAGGTGCTTGCCGTTGTTCTTCTGCCAAGGCCAATCTCCAGGACACGACATAGTTTACATAAGTCTGCCAATGTCTGCCTAGCAGCTGTCAAAAGATCTACGATACCAACCTAGGGTTACGAAAATCTAACATTATTATTTAGAATCACCATATATATTTGGAAGAATTTCATTGCCGATCTCACAATGCCAATCGTCGGTGCGGATTTCCTCTTACATTTCCAAATCATGACTGATGTTGGTCACCACGGTTAGTCAACACAGACTCTTACTTGTCGACACTTCTTCAATCAGCCCCCTTCGACCTTGCTCTCTACATCAGCACCCCCACAGATGCCTGCACCCACCTCCTCACTTTGTACCTGGAACTCTTTCCTGCCAAAACATCACCAAACGACTAGGGTTCCTGCCAAACAGGGTACTTATCACAATATCATGATGACTGGGGCCCCAAGAGTTTGCCAGACTTAGGCATCTGGCACCAGATTGCTTGGCAGCTGCTAAACAAACGTTCACTGAAATGGAAGAAATGGTATTTTGCCAAGAGGTCCGAAGCTCTTTGTCGTCACCTTTACGCGTTGTACTTAAGAAAGATGGTTCTCTGCGTTCGTGTGGGGATTACAGGTATCTCAATATACAGAGAGAGTCAGATCACTACCGAAACCCCAACATCGCTGATGTGACCTCATAAATAGTGAAGGTATTCTTAATGCTCTATCTCCTGAGCAGGTTTAACAAGTATCCATGAACCCAATAGACATCCCCAAGACCCCTATCACAAACTGCTCAATTACATATACCTTCAATTACTCCTGTTTTTTCCTTCGTAATGCTTGAGATATTTTGAATGCCTCAAGGATGATATTGCAGCGGACCTTCCCTTCTGTGTTTGTTACATAGACGACATACTCGTGTTCTCTCCCTCTAATGAGGAAAACGTATGTCACCTACGCATCATGATCGACTGCTTACAGCAGAGTGGCCTAGTAATTGGGCAAATGTAACTTTGGTCCCAACAAAGTATTATTCTTAGGGGACCGCATCACTCATGAAGGAGTTCATCAGTTCCCTGAGAAGGTAGTAGCCGTTCAGATCTTTCTCATACCCTCGGCTGTCAAAGCATTGCAAGAATTCTTGGGCATGATCAAATATTATTACCATTTCCTGCCAGCAATAGCCGCCACTCTTTTCCCCTCTCTACACCTCCCTCAAGGGCAAACCAATAGAAGTGAAGTGGGTTCCTCTTCTAGAAACGTCCTTCTGCAACACAGAAGCTACCCTACCAACCGCTGCTGCTCTCATTTTCCCTGTGTCACATGCCTATCTCCTTCTCTCCATAGATGCCAGTGACATTCCTATTGTTGTAGTACTTGCACAGGTTGTCAACAGCTTGCCCCACCCATTGGCCTATTCAGTAGAAAGCTGTCCAAGGTAGAATCTGGCTACTCTACCTTCGACTAAAAACTACTAGGTGTGCATTTGGCTCTCTGTCACTTTCGCCATCAGGTAAACCCATTTTCATTCGCACGAACCACATGGCTCAGTTACATGCCTTCACTTGACTGTCTGATGCCTTGACCGCCCTTCAACGCCGACATCTCTCCGCCTAGGCTGAATACAATTGCACCCTTCAAAACCTCCCTATGAGAATGAATCCCGTTGCCGATGCTTTCAAGAAAAACATTGCCCGTCATTCACCTGGGATTGCATTACAATGCCTTAGCAGAAGCCCAACAAGAAGATCCAGAGTGCAAAGTATATAGGAAATCTGGCACATCAGTACATTGGGAAAACATCACCCTCGACAGCTCCAACACCATTCTCCTCTGCGACATGAGTACAAATAGACCATTACTATGGATACCAGCTCCCATGCACTGATAGGTGTTTGATTTCATGTATGCCCTCTCACATCCCTCGTGCTAATTTAGTGTAAAGTGACTGAAGACGAAGTTCATTTGGCAGAGCATTACTAAGGAAGCTAAGGATTGGGTACTCACCTATACTTCATGCTAAACTTCAAAAGTACATCAACGCATGAAATCAGGAGTTACCTGTATACCTCCATTGACCACTTCACTCGATGGCCTGAAGCCATTCCCATGGAAACTGCAACATTTTGCCTCATGCACATTTGCCTTACTATTATGGTGGATAGCAAGATATGGTATCCCTGTGTATACTACTCCTGACAGCGGTACCACATTCACCTCTCAATTGTGGACGTCATTAGCAAATCTTCTGCGATTCTCTGTAAATCATACAACCTCCTACAATGCTGCTGCAAATAAAATCATTAATCGTTTTTATAGTATCTTCAAAGAAACTTTGATGTCCTGCTGCAAAGACTCCAACTGGTTTGCCAAGTTTTCCTGGGTCCTCCTGGTACTAAAGACCACTCCTAAAGATACCCTGAATATCTCGGCATCTGGAATGGTGTACGACCATTCCTGCAAAATTTTTCAGTCTGCAATTTCCTTTTATAACCTCCTGCGCTGACGGTACGTTGTCAGAAAATATACTGCATGCCACTACATTTACAACACCCAAGCTAAGCAACACATAGATTGATTTGCATTCTGCAAATCACGTTTTCATGCGCAACAACTCTAGAAACCCACCGCTAACGCCCACTTCCAACTTATATGGGCCCTTTTCTCGTGATCCATTGCAACACAAAGGCCTTCTTATTCAACATTCGTGGCAAAGAATACTGGGTTTCCATTGATCAAGTAAAACCTGTGTGTCTCCTGTAAGATGACCTGCACACAGTACGCCTCTTAAGAGCAGGGCTCTTAAACGTTGGAATGGTATTTTTTTTT
>NC_090760.1:49608663-49641163 GCF_036898095.1 Palaemon carinicauda | reverse complement strand
CGTCTTGATTGCACAGGACTCTTGTTGAGATGGATCAGCATATACAACTTTTCAATGTGGCTCATCTTCCCACTGTACTATTAGATGACATTACAGTGTGTCACAACTCAAAACTGACTTTACAGGGGACGCAACACGATCTACCATGAGAACCCACATAGCAAAAATCTCATCAGTGGGGTAGGCCTCATGATTCTCCATAGGACCAGCTTTTTTCACCATTTCTTTAATAGAGGGGATTGGTGGATAGTCAATCTAGTTGGGTTTTGTAGTGCCAGTATATTTGCCATTAAACTTTTCTTTGAGGAACTCTACAAACCCACTAACGGTAATCCTTATGCTTACATAGAACACAGACTGATGAGGTTATCCATGGTCTTAACAAGTGAGTTACCGTCTTGCAACTGGCTTGTTGGATAGACTCCTTCTCTGTTAGATCTATGCCACAGCGGCAAAAGGTGTTTTTTCCTTAGTTAATGGGGATATCATGTATAAATCCATGAATACTTTCCCTACAAATTAGTTTGTACCCTTACTTGTAAGGCTCGTTTTGAATGTATTACAATAAGAAAAGGGCCTTGGTCACTTTGTAAGCTCCTCTTACCTCATCAACAGATTATGTTGATGCCTTAGCCACCTTAAGGAATCTCTTATTTGCCGAATATCGAGGAATCAATCATTAGTGGTTTTGCATTCGCATTGTTGTTGGAGTGTATCAGGAAATCTGATCAACAAGAACCTTTTAAACTTCATTACATTATAATGTGTGTTTTATCCTTGTCCATTTAACCAGCATTCCCCTACACTCTGATTATGTATGAAACTTATATAATTAATAATACCAATTAACACTATTTCATGGTGTTGGTAGAGAGGGTAATGCCCATTTCTTTTGCTTTGCTTATGGTTTTGTCTAGTACACATCATCCTGAAATACAGACAGAGGAAAAATATCTGTATAATTCTATTAGAAGGAATGGTTAGATACTGGGGATGGGTGAAAAAGCCACACCGGTCAGGGTATCTGGTATCTTCCTCCTTGCACACCTGTTCCTTAAACTCAGTGCCAGAGATTTTGACTCTCTTCCTTGGGCGTTCAAAGGGCCATATTTTTCCTCAGACTGAGTCTCCAGCTCTGGGTGCCGTTTGGACCTCCCTTGAGTTACATACACAGTTAAAGAAAGACATTGAAAGTTAGGTAGGTGGTATCACTAAACACATTTATAAGGTAAGGAGTGTTTCTGGAAGCTGGAACCAAACAAGTTAGACGTCGTCTTCACATATAATTTTTGGTTACATGCTTTCTCATTGTTGTAATAATGGCCATATGACAACATAAAGTGTATATATTCTGTTGCTTTTCCTTACAATATACTGAAAGCACATTACAATGTATGACTGTGTATAAAATACACACACATTACATAGCTCCTCCCTTAAAAAAGATATACATAGGAAATTGAGTACCCTACCCTAGAGAGGAAAACAGTATGTGGGTTATCTTGTAGGAGATACAATGATTTCAGGTGATCAATGGAGACCCGGTCTTCTTTGCTACAAATGTTAATTAAAAACGACTTAAGCTTACGACAGATCACAGGAAAAGGCATCATTGTTCAATGGGAGGTGAATGGACACTAGGGTCTTCTTTGAGAGAACATCAGAAATGGGATTGATTTTACCATAGATTTGTTATTCGGCCAAACCAGAGAGATGTCGTCATTGATGGGCAACCCAGGCGTCGGACTGTCGAGTTAATGCATGCACCACGGGCATGTGGGCTGTGTGAATGACGAAGAGCATTCACTCTAAGAGGGTTGTTTCTTGAAGTAGACCCCACTTCAGGTCCTTTGGTTTGATTTTGAGGGAGGCATAGAGGGGTGGCAAGAATGGTAGCAGTGGCTGGCAAGAACTGGTGATTAAATGTTATCAGGTTCAATTTGGCAAAGGCTCGCTCGGCATCTTCCAAACGATCTGGACCAGATGCCTGTATCTTGTAAACGCCGGGGCCCTGTCATATTGATAAAGTGATAAATACCGTGCTTAGCGGAAACAATTGGCGTTTGGCAAAGTTTTGGTCGTAAGGCTTCCGGATACAATGTGAGGAGGTGGGAAAAGGCATCCATTGGTGCACTAATGTTTAGTTCGAGGTCGTATGGGCCGTGTTAAAGAGATGTCGACGTATATGTGTCTGTATTGATTATACTTCATTGTGCCACATCAACCAAGAGGTGGGTATGGGTAAAGTAATCCTAACCAAATAATGGTAATGCTATGTCGGCACCGAGAAACTTATAATGATATATGTCACTCCATCATGGAAGTGGATGGGGAAAATTTGTAGGTACATGATTGATGTCAGCAGCCTTAGAATGACTATGCCATTTCCTAAAGAGTGACATTAGTAAAAAGTAATGGCAAGCATAAGTGTCTCACAAAATCTGCATATCAATACATTTATCACCAAAAGCCGTCCACACTACAACGTTTCACTACAAAAAAGAAACGGTAAAATACCCAGATTTCTGGGTAAAAGGAAAACAGTCAAGGATGAACTTGGCACTGGGCACTATCCCAATCGATGGCCTATTTACATGATTTGTTTTTGGCCACTAATAACTGTCCGGACATTTTTTCGCAGTAGCTGTGAAGTTGGAGTGATAGTAGTATAGTTGCTGTAGATGAGGGCCAATAAGTGGCTGTATTGATCGCTGGGTGGGCGTAAAGGAGTAGCAGGAAATGTTGGTGGGGGGAGGCCTTCTTGCTACTCTGGCATGTCACGGGTTGGGTTTCTAGGACCTACCACATTCACGTCAGTTTTAATGGTACGAAGTAGTTGTCCTTCTCTTCAGGAGTGTTGGCGTTGATGGAAGTCTTAAAGGTGGTGAAGTGCCTTTCCATAAGGACATCGAATTTGGTCATCAAGTCTTTTATAGGCAAGGTAACATCATTGGGGATGGCGGTGAGCATAAATACACGTAGGCGTCTAACCCAAGATGCAAATTAAGTTCACTTTCCTATGAGAGTCTGTGGTAGGTAGCAGGCAAGCGATAATGGTCATTTCTGCGACAGTAAGCAAAGCGTTTTGGTTCCCAAACAGTGGTTTAGAGAGATGAAAAAGCTTGGCTTTACGGATGGCTGGCAATGGTAAGTACTATTCCAGGAGGTACTTTTTAAGGGCGTTCTATTCTATTGGCGAGACCCTTGGTCGCAAAGCCAATGAGGGATTGCCAGAAAAGTAACTTAAAGGACCGTCACGATGACATAGTCTGTTTTGCTGCTTGATCAAGTCATTCCTTTGATGCGAAACTGAACTTCGGTGCGGTAAAACCAGGAACACTATTGGCAAAGGGCAGTCATCTCATTGAGGAGGCATGTATAGAAGTCAGGTTCGGTGACGGTATAGTCAAAGAGGAAAAAAGGTAGTAAGCATTTGGTCACTCCGTGGTCACCTATATGGCAAACTGCAACGAGCTTTACCGAAAAGATGGGCTGGGCATGCCTGGTTTAATAATGTGACATAATAATCTTATATACAAATGGTTGAGCATATCAAGGACATGAAATCTTCAACAATATGAAATATGCAATGGTAAGCTTAAGCATGTTTTCCGGTTATCATTAAGAGAGAGAGAGAGAGAGAGAGAGAGAGAGGGAGAGAGAGAGAGAGAAAGCAATCGCATTACAATGTGAAAGAGTATATGAAATACAGGTGAATCATATTTTTCAATAAACCACAAAAAAAGCAAATAAAACGACACAAAGATAATGCTATCATTATTTCTGCAATAAAAACCACTGAAGAGGCCACTATAAGTAATAATATATCACTAAGCTATATTCAATCACAGAAGGTGAATAGTATTGTCGTTTATGTCTCATAAATTTTACTTCAGTAAGCTCTATATGTCACTCTGCTTGTTCTGCATTAAAACAATAAACTCACATTTCAGTGGTAGCCATCACAAATTCAATATAAATATACTCCATGTATGACAAAAGGAAGATAACATATTTCCCAGTACCATGTGCTGTACAATGCTTTTGGGTTTAATTTCTGATAATGTAGGTGGCTATGCCCATCCAGGTGTCGCGTGGTATCACATAAGATTTATATTGAAAATATGGTCCAATTATTTTCCTTCGTTATAAATATAACCCTACTGTAATCTCAAACATATTACCATGGAACTCAATCTATTAATGGTACAGAGAGGTGAACCAATTCACAGCTAATGTTGTCTACAGAATGGTTGAACAGAAACTAGCTCAGTTGAGATCTAATTTCAACGCCTGTGCAAATATTAGATAACTCTAATTGCCTGAGTAAATGTTTGAAAGGTGCTCCTCTTAGTTGAAAATATACGGTTTGATGTACATCATACAGATTGCGCTTATTAGTCTTGTAAATGTGGTGAGAAATTGTAACACCTTTGGATACATTCCCGCTTAGGATTAAATTTCTATTATATTTCTTATTTATTCATCTTTATGACTTTTTCTTTAATAAATATTTCTTGTGAAACTTTGCTTCTTTATATGACCGAACTGTATTGTTTTTCCTCTATTCTTCTTTCATCTCAGAACACCTTAATCTTTTTAGAATTCTCTTGTTCATCATTGCTCTACTGTTTATCAACTCTCCTTTTCATAAACTGTTGAAATATTTCTTTCTTTTTCAAACTCATACATTACCTCTATACTTCAAGTCAATTCTTCAATTAGCTTATCCGGGTGTTTCGACACCTTCTACAACTTGGGAGAGAATTTCAACTTAAAAGTCTTTCTGCATCCTTATCTTTTTATTTAATACATGCATATCTTGTTTTCATCTTTTTCATGAAATTGATTTTTGGCTTCCCCATAATTGTAACTTGAGCCTTTTCCCGGGTAAATAATATTCTTTAAACTAATGGCTTTCATACACATTAAAATTTGAAATATATTTATTATCATTATAATTTTGTAGAAGGTCATACCGCTACTGTAATTATATATATTTTTTTAAAGTATGTAACCTAATACATTACCCTGAATAACTGGAATATTCTCTGTGTCCCTCGTATGATAAAGGTGACAATAAAACTTGTTTACTCAATCATAACTTGAATAATGTCTTTATTGGTTTTGGATTCTCCTCAAATGTGTATAGATTTTACTCGTAATTTTTTGATTTTAGATTATGTTATTTAATCAAAACGAGTAGTTTTAAATAGTTTCATCTATATATTATAGTCAATACACAGTAACTCTTTGACTTTTTATACTGTTTTTTTTTTTCCTTTGGTAATAAGAGATAAGCTGACAGCATTTTTCTTGTAATTTGTATGCTAATTATGTCTTTACCCTATACACATCCTATACAGATTGTTCTATCAATAATAATAACAACAACAATAATAATAATAATAATAATAATAATAATAATAATAATAATAATAATAATAATAATAATAATAATAATAATAAAAATAATAATAATAATAATAATAATAATAATAATAATAATAATAATAATAATAATTATTATTATTATTATTATTATTATTATTATTATTATTATTATTATTATTATTATTATTATTATTATTATTATTATTATTAGCTAAGCTAAAACCCTAGTTTGAAAAGCAAGATGCTATAAGCCAAAGAGCTCAAGCAGGGAAAAAAATAGCCTATTAAGGATAGGGAATAAGGAAAAGAAATAAACGATACGAGAAGTAATGTAAATTAAAATAAAATATTTTAAAATCATAAACATTAACACATATTTGGCATATGAATTATAAAAGGACTTATTCATCATAAAAACATTTGCGCGAGTTTGAACTTTTGAAGGTCTACGGATTCAACTATCAGATTATGAAGATCACTCCAAAATTTGGTGATTCCTAGAATAAAACTTCTAGAGTACTGTGTAGTATTCAGCCACATGACGACGACCTGACTAATAAGAATCAACTGCATACCTAGTATTACGAACAGGATGGAACTGTCAGGGAAGATATGAATGTAAAGGATGGTCCGAATTATGAAAAAATCTTGTGCAACATTCATAATGAACTAATGGAACGTCGGTGCCAGAGATCAATATCTAGATCAGGAATAAGAAATTTTATGGACCATAAGTTTCTGTCCAACAAATTAAGATGAGAATCAGCAGCTGAAGACCAGACAGGAGAACCATACTTAAAACAAGGTCAAATGGAAGAATTAAAGCATTTCTTCAGAATAGATCGATCAGTAAAAATCTTGAAAGACTTTCTCAATAACGCAATTTTTGTGCAATTGAAGAAGACACAGACCGAACAGTTTTCTCAAAAGTGAATTTGCTGTCGAGAATCTCCCTAAAAATTTCAAATCATACAAAATTGAAGAAACATCATCAATTCTGAGATCCGGAGGTTGAGGAGCCACGGTCCTTGGCCTACTTACAATCAAATATAAAGTTTTGTTTAGATTCAACTTCATACCCCATAATTTGCTCTATGCACTAATTTGAGATAAATCTCTATTAAGGGATTAAGCAACCCCATACTACATTCAGGAGATGAAATTGATGCCAAGAGAGTAGCATCATCTGCATATGCAACAATCTTGTTTTCTAGGCCAAACCACGTGTCATGTGTATATAGTATGAAAAGTAATGAGCCAAGAACACTACCTTGAGTAACACCTGATATCATATTCCCATACTCCCTATGGTGGCCATTAAAACAACTCTTTGCGATCTATTATTTCAACGTTCATTAATGATGCTAAGAAACGACCCACCCTCTCCCAACTGCTTGAGTTTGAAAACACGGCCCTCATGATTAACACAGTCAAATACAGCACTAAAATCATGACTAATCATACCAATTTCTTGCCCACAATTAAGGGAATTCAGTAGAGCATTGGATATAGTAAGGACATCAAATACTAAAGGCCTTTGTGAAAACCAAATTGCAAACTAGGGAACAGATGATTACCTTGAGCAAACCTAATAAGATGTTTTGCTAAAAGATGATCAAAAACTTTGGATAATATGGGAGTTATGAAAATTGTGCGGTAATCAGTTGGACTTGATCTACCACAAATACATTTATATAGTGGAGTACCATCACCAATCCTCCAGCATGTGCTAAAAGCTCCTCTTCTTGCTAACTTGTGCAAAATAGCCGATAACTTTGGAGCTAAAAAATCTGCTGTCTTTATGAATACAAAGGAAAAATACTATTTGGATCTACGGCTCCTTAAGTGTCAATGTCTATCAACAGAGCTTTAAATTCATGAGATAATTAGTTATTTTAGCTTCAGGAAAACAGAAATAAGGAAGTTCTAGTTTCTCATTACTCTGATTGCTGCCAAACACATCTGCCAAAAAGGTTGCCTTTTCCTTTGGACAGGTTTATGTAAAGAGTGCAGATTTAAGGGTAGTCCACCACTTATATTTTTGGGTTGTACCAGAAAGGGTTTCTCTTATAGTTAAATTGTATTCTATTTTAGTTGGAGCAAAAACTCTCAGAGCAAAGGCTCTAAGCTGAGTACATTTTTTTCCAAGTGAAGTCCGATATGTTACCCACCCAAAGATGATAGGCCTCCTGCTTCTCCAAATAAGCATGTCTACGATCATCATTGAACCATGGTTTGTCCTTCACTTGGTACCTTAGTACAAGAGAAGAGATACGCCTAACAATTATGTTGACTATATTCTCATTCAAAGGTACTACAAGATCAACATTACTATACAATTGTGACCAATTCAAGCCTAAAAGATCATACAAAATCCCATTCCAGTTTGCTTGAGATTTCAAATAAATCTTAAAAGGGTAATATACATCAGGGACAGGTTGCTCAGTCTTCACTATTAATAAAATCAAAGAATGATCAGATATCCCAACTGGAGAACCAGCCATAATTGATATAACGCCAGGGGAGTTAGTGTATATGCGGTCCAAGCAGTTAACAGACCAGTGAGAGGCTTCACTTATGATTTGCTCATAGCCAGATTCAGTGGCAGAGTCTAAAGCTTTTAAATCATGGCGATTGGTAGGAGGAAATGAATTTAACCACCCACTATGGTGAGCAGAGATAAAAACGGTCTTTCTATCATCTTCTTGTATCTTAGTCATAATGGAAAGAAGATAATCGAAGATAGAATCATCCATGTCAGGATTCTGGTAAATCAAAGACAAATATAAGTTATTATGCCGGCCACAAACATTTATTACCTGAATATCATGACATCGATATTCATAGCAGGACTCATGAGAAGCAGGGTACTCAGTCCTAATATACACCGCAATTCCCCTGGACCTAGGGATGACATCGAGTTTCGACACAATTGTCTTCTTAAAAGCAGTTATAAAGAGCCCAGATGAGTGCCTCATATTAAAAACCAAATTTTCTGATCAAAGACGAATATTCTGGACGCAACTATAAGGTCTTGAATATTTGCAGGAAGACTACCAAAATTGCAATACAGTAGATGACATTGACGAAATCTGCGATATACTGGTCCCGGATCAATACCGTACTTCTAGGTTTAGGGGGATATGTGAAATCAAATAGTGCAATAAATTATGTATGAAATATCACAATGGTAGTATATAAAATTCGTGAGTTTATTACTGCAAAATTTATGGTTATCGCATAAGCATAGACTTACAGGTAGTGATGTGAGTGAATACTAGAACTGGGTCTCAGTCAAGTGCATGCCTTCTCCCACACCAAATCACATCATAAGTTGTTGAATTATGCGCATTTTGTCACCATTTACATCAAATCGGATAAAAACTGACCATTATGTAGCAATAAGACTTTTCTCACATTTTGTGACCTTGACATAGACCTTTGATCCAAACATTCCCAAAATTTAATATAACTGTCCATGGATCATGGTCAGCTATCTTCCCAAATTCCTTAAGACTCGACTACAATATAGCAAAAAAGCGGTTTTCTACCTTTTTATGACCTTGACTTTGATCATGTTGCATATGATAGATGTTTCATGATAATCGGATAAGAATTGGTCACGATATACCAAAAGGACTTTTTTTTTTTTTTTTTTTACCTTAAACTGGATCTTTGACCCAATCACACCCAAACCATGAGGTAAACAGTTGAAATATGCAAATATTCCCAATAGTACTGTGCAACTCGGATTGAAATTGATCACGAAAGACAAAAAGACACTTTTTACCATGTTTAGTTAGCTTGAATTTAACCTTTGACCCGATCACATTCAAAATCTAATCAATTGTCCATGAGACATGGCTAATCATCGCACCCAATCTCTTTAAAGTCGGTCAAATTTTTTTTGAATTATGTGAATCACAAAAAAATAACATGCAAACACAAATAAATAAATACACACCTATCAAAATATAACCTTCGAGGGAAGGTAATAAACTAAATGTGCTCTACTATATGACCAGAACATAAAAAACAACCGAGGAATTTTGGATGAGTTGAGGTAGATCTGCCTAAACATCTAAATTATAAGTATTTGGTAACTTGCTTAACTCACTAGCCATGAAAGGTATCCCACAAGTATTTCTTGGTATTGCCTCGATTTTTTGTAATTAGGAAATATATCATATACAAATTTCAAGACTATGTAATTTGGAGAAAAGGATTATGATATTTATTACACTGGCGAGTAAAATAGTAATTCATATATTATAAAAATACTCTTTTTGATTTTTGTAACACAAGAATTTTCCAACAACAAGATAGTCCAGACGTGCAATCAACTAAACAACATACGATTGCTATGCGGGAATTGTACCAAAAACTCTAAAAGCTTGAATTGATAAATGTAGATTGAAGTCGTTTTGTTTTTTTACTTTTTATCAACAGCCATTTTTCTCTGCAATTCAATTGCATAAACTTAATGGTAGCTATTATAGAGTTTACGACACTGTTTCCCATTTATTTGTGTTACATCTTTGATATGTTTTAGAGTCGTCACACGTAGATATCTGAATGCCTGAATAGTCTGCAGGAAAGAAGTAAGGTTCAAAGTCAAAACTATTGATTTTATGTACAGAGCTCTAATACATCCTTTCTCAATAAGGCAATCGACGTCATAATCTTGCTCGCATATATCAATGCTCCTCTTCCCTTATACAACTTTATTCATTACATTTTATGGTTGGAAGCCTTGGAACTTTTGAAAGTGAGAACTCCGATGGGTATAGGGAGTGACGCTGCGGACGTGATTACAATAGAGAAAATGGAGGGTGGTTAAGGCAAGTTGGGAATTAAGGGTGTCATGATGAATGTCATTATTGCATATATCCCTTAAGATGGTTGTGGTGTTGAGGGGGAAGAGGTCTGTGGAGAACCGAATGAAATGATGGATGGTATCCAAAGAAAAGATTTGGTGATAATAGTTATAGTCATTTAAGTTTAGGAGATGTTGATGATTAAAACGATATGAAGACATATATTCCTGAAGACAGAAATTCTGTGGGACACATGCTAATGAACTTTGGTAAAAGAATTATCAAAATAATATCATGATAACGAACGTACAATAGAAAATATCATTAAGTGCAACATATCTGCTGCTCATTAACGGACTGAAGTAAGTTTATTTTTTTATTATTGGCCTTTTAGGACAAAGAACCTTATCAGGAAGACTAACCATGATCTTTCTGTGCAGGATGACCTCAAGAAGATGAATGTACTCTACCAATACACTTCCCTGCATATCTTCGAATGGTTGTCCTGCTACGTTCAGCAGGGTCCTATCAAAATATAACAATAAGGAAGTGCATATATTGAATATATTATGAGGAAAGCATTGTAGAACTTTTTGGTAGTGCTCCTGAAATCAGGTTCCTAAAAATTTAGAAGCCCTGCATATCTGGAGAGAAAAAACAAACTTGGACACAATGAAAACATTATTATTGCCAACCAGTCGACAGCCCACTACCACTAATGGAGGATGCTGGGACTGACGAACATGGAAGTAACAGCACCAATGACACTAGACACTATTTTGTTAAAAGGGAGCTATTCCACAGAATGAATGAGCAAAGATAATGGACAAGTCTCCAGTTATCTGGTACAGAGGTACCCTAAGCTAACTCCAAGATCTAGGTGGAATGACATTTTGCCTTAAATATCTACATAGGGTATTTATATAAGAAAAGAAACGAGACGTGGATTTATTTCAAAACAAATCTGAGGTGAAGGTTTGGCATATAGTATCCTTATGATTCCCCATTTGGTTCAGCTTATATCAGAAAACTCAGTGATATTGTTACTCTTTATAAATCTACTTGCGTAGAAAATAACTTAGAATTTATGAGATATTTACTGTTGAAACCTGTCTGTTATTCCCGGATAATTAGGACATAAGACTATGACTTTTTACTATGATTATCACCTTGGTCAGAAAGGAAAAACATCAATTATACAACATAATTATTATCCTATATCAAAATGGAATAATTTGCAAAAATTATACCTGTCATAAGCGAAAAAGTTCTCCAAGTCCTGAAATCCTATCGTCATCTTTGTCCTCATGATCTGAAATGCCCAGAAAACATTAGGATTCACATTGTTTTATTCCCTTCCTCCAAGTTTAATAGATACTCTTTATTTGAGCTGTAATTATGGGTGGCGTCATAAATATGTTATTTGTTGATATATCGACAATCCTTTGATTTCTTCCTAAAAAACAGGCGTTTCTTCAGACATGTTTAAGGTCTTGTACAGTGATCATCGGCATTAGCTCGTCTTATAAGAGATAAAACCGACTCGTTTGGGAATTTTAAAGACGACTATCAATGAGGAGTCTTTTACAGATCCTCCAAGATAAAATCTATATTTTTAGATTTCAAGCATTGGCCAGGTAGAAAAATTGTTTCATCAACCATTATTTAGACTTTACTGTACTTTTGGTCAATTCAACTGACTTGCTCTGCAAACTTCACCATTGTTCTCAGTACAAAATCTTGACCTATAGCTTTATCAACAGTTCAATCTAAGACTAATTGCTAACAATCAACAATATGAATAATCTTCAGTGGCTACGAACTTATTATGGGCACTATTCGGTCAGTAATGATAAAGTATGATTTGACATTTGTCTCCAATAAGCTCTGAGGACGATGCCCTTCCTAACAACAAATTGCTTTTATGCAAGAAATCTGATCTGCAATAAACGATATTGTTTTTTTAAATAAAACTAGATTATTCTAATGGAGTACGTCTAAAAGTAAAATCACAATATGATACAAATCCCCCCAAAAAACTGTCCATGTGTTATATGTCAAATGAGAGATTTAGAAAAAAAAATAGGCATGTACTGGAGCAGGACCGATATTAGCTGTACAATGCCAAGTAATTAGCAATAATATCAAATAATATTAAACTTCGCACCTTCACCATCACTAATTCTGTCAAGATAACTTTTCCATAGGTAAATTAAAAGCGTATAAGAAATAGTAGGCAGATTCAGTAGGACACCATGGTACTTCAGTAAATCCAAAGATAAAGATGGATAAAAACATGAAATTTCAATATATATCAAATCTTCAAAATCCTTAAACTTATTGAGAAAATTTATGGAGCGCCTTATTTGTGATTGTGTAATGTTGACACTATTTAACCTAAATCTTTGTACTGGCTCCGTGAAAATCTACAACTAAGGAGATTATATTTTTAGGGAATCACCAATATGATTACGGAATTCATCTATAGATTTAGAAATTATTTTTTCAATTTCAAGGTTGGGAAAATACACACAGAAGTGTGAATAGGGAAGCACTGTAATCCATGATAATTCTGTTATTTTAGGTTATCTGCAATAGCTTATTTTCATGATGACGACGACGTCGGGGTGAGCATCAACTGCATACTGTCAGATCTAATAAATATATCAGGTATTGGAGTGATATAAAAGTTACTTATTCACTTCCCACATGAAGGGGATAGAAGTTTTGGTAGTGGTATGAATATAAACATCTGGGAGAGTAATTCTCTGAGGGAACTGAAGGGATGATAAAAGGATTTGAAATCACTTCTAAGTGCCACTCTAAGAGGAGATCAAACAATACGATCGAAAACCTATCTCTCTCACTCGGCCGTTTGAGGGAAAAAATTACACTTTCAAAAAAGGATTCTACTCACCCCCTTCTCTGAAGATATCATCAATATGTTAAATGGAAATGACTCTCTTACACATGAGATTTGTTTGTTTTGTTGAAGTTTCCTCCAAATCATGAATATTCAGAACTTAAAAAAAAAAGTAATTACGGAACAATGGTGACTTCTTGTGACCTCTTTTTGCTTTTTCAGCTGAACGATTTCACTGTAAAACTTAACATGGGTTAATATAGAACTTTTAGTATCATTTATACATATTTTTAATTTCTTTCCTCTATAGGGGTTGAATTTTAAACTTTTCATTTCATCCTATAATGAACCTATCTTTCTGTGAAGTTGTTTTAACATTCCTCTGCAGAACCCATCGTCTGTTTACCTATCCGGGTCCTCTGGGATTAGATAAAGACTTTTTGAAATATTAAGATCAAGTGTTTTTTGTTCATATTCAGCGTCATGTTTACCTCGTTGGGGCCTCGGAGATAAAATGCGTGGCACGAGTATCGGTAGGGACATTTTCTCTGCAGTAGCAATCTCTCTCTCTCTCTCTCTCTCTCTCTCTCTCTCTCTCTCTCTCTCTCTCTCTCTCTCTCTCCCTCTGCATATATATATACATACATACATACATATATATATATATATATATATATATATATATATATATATATATATATATATATGAGAGTGTGTGTGTGAGTGTGGGTGTGTGTGGGTGTGTGTGTATCAATAATGTCACTACTATCACTATTATCTTCATTATTGTCATCATTATCATGGCTAATGTTTCTTTTCATTCTTCATGTATATAATACAAGAGAAAATTACTCGCATAAACACCTTTAAGAAAAAAAAAACAGCAGTTAATGGATATATATTAATACCCAGAGTTTTAAATTATGGTGTCATTCTTATATGGAATGAGAATCATCTATATATTATAAGAAATATCAATATGACCGAGGTTCTGTGTATATTGTTTTACGAATGGAATTTTTCATAATGTAGATACAAAAAAAAAAAAAAGAAAGAAAAATTATGTACAAAGGAGTAATATGCTAAAGGCATGTTTAGGTGATAGTTCATCTATTCCTGTGAGCTCTTGACCAATGATTTGACTCCGTTACATCCTAATGTTAGTTAATGTTTTAGACACGAAGAAAAACTAAAAAAATTATAAAATGATAAATCCGTCTTTCACAAAGGAACTTTCGATATTTTAATCTGGGACATTCTTAAGCTCTTGGGTTGTATGTGTCCTCATCCCTGTTCAATATAAACAATATCTTGAAAGGATTTATTTGGAGGGGACCATAAACATTCCTGAATTTTAAATATATTATTCCTAATACCTTTAATCTAATCATTTCGAAAACTCAAATTGCAACACACCTCCTTTTTTATGATTATTGTATGGGCATTCTCGTTCCAGGACTCCAGAGACTAAAAAAAAAAAAAAAAAAAAAAAAAAAAAAAAAAAAAAAAAAAAAAAAAAAAAAAAAAAACACTCCATTGTGTTGACGTTTTTTAACTTAGTTATCATTAAAGTATTTTGTTGAGCTTTACCACCAAACGTACCTAGCACTGCTCCTCTCATAAAAATTTTATACTATCAGTGGTTAACCCTTCATGTTGTACCGTAGATGTAAATCTACCTCTACCCATCACAATTAATAGAACCTGTGTGAGCCTCTCCTTTCATGAATTATTTTGTTTGGGTTTTTGTGAGCTTCTTGCTCTGAAACTCTTATATATAAGCTGGCTGTTAGTTGAAGTAAAGTGAGTTGCATTCACCTAGCGTCTCAGTTACAACATCACGGCACACATCCACATTAGTGATCCCGGAGTTACTAGCTCCCTCACGCCTTCCCCCTCAGTGTCGTCACTTACTGCTTGATGATACCACCCTCCAGCACTGACTCTCTTATTACAGATACTCCCATAAAACTCCCCATATTTGCAAATACAGAGGCATTCACTTGGTGTCAATACACAGAAGTCCAATTCCACACTAAGGGTGTGACTTGCTAAAGCACCCAATCAAACTATGTTCTCGCTCTGATCTCTGAAAAATATTTCTTAGAAATCTCTTACTGGTTTTTTAAGCAAAAGGACAACCCAATAGCATGCAGTGCCATCAAAACACTTCCTGGAGTAATAATTACCATTGCCAGCTAATTGTTTAGCAAAATATTTTCAGGTCTCTCAACAACCGTTGTGGGATCAAAACGCATCGCTCGCCCTCAGGTAAATGACCAGCATCGCTCCTCTGACACCTACGGCCGACGACACTCAATGTGATATTTTGCCCAAGAAAGACTTGATAATCATTGTCAACACCGTTATGGACATCCATTTCACCACCCTCAAGACCTCCATCAACACTGCTACTCCTGACAAAGAGGACAACTATTCGGTATTGACCAAAGCTGACATGAAGGCGTTAGGACAGAGACGCCTACCCCGTAATGTGCTGGAACGGCGACAAAGCTGCCCACTAACCACCACTAACTCATGTTCCAACCAACAACCTCTACATCCACTTACTGATGCCCACCAGCCACAGTAAGGCTACTACTATCTAAAATTCGGGGCTGCTGCAAAAAAATTTGCAAATGGTTGTTAGTAGTAATAAACATGCTAATAGACTATCGCTTTTAACTGTGGTCTCCTCTGTCACTAATCTTTCCTTTTTACGTGATACAGGTATGGGCGAGCAATTTTTGGTAGACACAGGTGCTTGCCGTTCTCTTCTGCCAAAGCTATTCGCCAGGACACGACATAGTTTACATAAGTCTGCCAAGGTCTGCCTGGTAGCCGCCAAAAGATCTGTGATACCCACCTAGGGTTACAAAAATCTAACATTATTATTTAGAATCACCAAATATATTTGGAAATTTTCATTGCCGATGTCACATGGTCAATCCTCGGTGCGGATTTCCTCTTACATTTCCAAATCATGACTGATGTCGGTCACCACGCTTAGTCAACGCAGACTTTTACTTGTCGACACCTCTTCAATCCGGCCCCTCAAACCTTGCTCTCTACATTAGCACCCCCACAGATGCCTACACCCACCTGCTCACTTTGTACATGGAACTCTTTTGGCAAGAACATCACCAAGTGACAGAGTTCCTGCCAAATATGGTACTTATCATAATATCATGATGACTGGGCCACAAGTGTTTGCCAGATTTAGGCATCTGATACCAGATTGCTTGGCAGCCGCTAAACAAACGTTCGCTGAAATGGAAGAAATGGTAATTTGCCAAAAGGCCTGAAGCTCTTTGTCGTCACCTTTACACATTGTACTTAAGAAAGATGGTTCTCTGGGTTCGTGTGGGGATTACAGGCATCTCAACATGCAGAGAGAGACGGATCACTACCGAAACCCCAACATCACTAATGTGACCTCATAAATAGTGAAGGTATTCTTATTGCACCATCTCCTGAGCAGGTTTATCAAGTATCCATGAACTCAATGGACATCCCCAAGACCCCTATCAGAAACGGGTCCGTTACAAAAACCTTCAATTACTCCTTTTTTTGCCTTCGTAATGCTGGGAACACTTTTCAATGCCTCATGGATGACATTGCAGCAGACCTCCCCTTCTGTGTTTGTTACATAGACGACTTACTCGTGTTCTCTTCCTCTAACACCTACACATCATGCTTGACTGCTCACAACAGAGTGGCCTAGTAATTGGGCAAATGTACCTTTGGTCCCAACAAAGTAACATTCTTAGGGGACAGCATCACTCATGAAGGAGTTCATCCCCTCCCGGAGAATGTAGTAGCCGGTCAGAACTTTCTCATACCCTCGGCTGTCAACGCATTGCAAGAATTCTTGAGCATGATCAACTATTATCACCACTTCCTGCCAGCAATAGCCGCCACTCTTTTCCCATCTCTACACTTCCCTCGAGGGTAAACCAATAGACCTGAAGTGGGTTCCTCTTCAAGAAACATCCTTCTGCAACAGAGAAGCTACCCTATCAACCGCTGCTGCTCTCACTTTTCCTGTGGAACATGCCCATCTCCTTCTCTCCATAAATGCCTGTGACAATCCTATTGGTATAGTACTTGCAGAGGTTATCAACAGCTTGCCCCACCTATTGGCCTATTCAGTAGAAAGCTGTCCAAGGCAGAATCTGGCTACTCTACCTTTGACTACAAATTACTAGGTGTACATTTGGCTTTTCTCACTTTTGCCATCAGGTACGCCCATCATCATTCACACGAACCACATGCCTCAGTTACATGCCTTCACTCTACTGTCTGATGCCTAGACCGCCCTTCAATGCCGTCATCTCTCTGCTTTGGATGAATACAATTGCACCCTGCAACACCTACCTGGGAGAATGAATCCCGGTGCCGATGCTTTCAAGAGAAACATTGCCCGTCATTCACCTGGGATTGCATTACAATGTCTTAGCAGAACCCTCCAAAAAAGATCCAGAGTGCCAAGTATATAGGACATCTGGTACATCACTACATTTTTAAAACGTTACCCTTGATAACTACAACACCATTCTCCTCTGCGACATGAGTACAAATAGACCACTACCATGGATACCAGCTCCCATGCACTGATAGGTGTTTGATTTCATTCATGCCCTCTCACATCCCTCGTGCTAATTTAGTGCACAGCAATTGAAAATGAAGTTCATTTGGCAGAGCATTACTAAGGAAGCTAAGGATTGGGTACTCAACTATACTTCATGCTAAACTTCAAAAGTACATCAACGCATGAATTCAGGAGTTACCTGTATACCTCCACTGACCACTTCACTCGATGGCCACAAGCAATTCCCATGGAAACTGCAACATTTTGCCTTACTATTATTGGGGATAGCAAGATTTGGTAACCCTGTGTATACTACTCCTGACAGCGGTACCACATTCACCTCTCAATTGTGGACGTCAGTAGCAAATCTTCTGGGATTCTCCGTATATCATACAACCTCCTACAATGCTGCTGCCAATAGCATTATTTATCGTTTTTATCGTATCCTCAAAGAAGCTTTAATGTCCTGCTGCAAAGACTCCAACTGGTTTGCCAAGGTTTCCTGGGTCCTCCTGGTACTAAGGACCACTCCTAAAGATGCCCTGGATATCTAGGCAGCTGGAATTGTGTATGACCATCCCTGCAAAATTTTTCAGTCTGCAATCTCCTTCTATAGCCTCCTGCGCTGATAGCACGTTTTCAGAAAATTTACTAAATGCCACCACATTTGCAACATCCCAGCTAAGCAACTCATAGATTGATTTGCAATCTGCAAAGCACGTTTTCCTGTGCAACAACACTAGCAAGCCACCGCAAACACCCACTTATACGGGCCCTTTTTTCGTGATCCATTGCAACACAAAGGATTTCTTCTTCAACATTCGTGACAAAGAATACAGAGTTTCCATTGATCAAGTAAAACCTGCGTGGCTCCTGCAAGATGACCTGCCTACCATACGCCTCTTAAGAACAGGGAACCCCATTTCACATTTATGTCTATTTTAGGGGGAAAACCATGTACCGCAAGTATTTCACACACTCTTGAACGTTCGAACGGTATTTTCTTTTGAATTGTATATTATGATTTACACCCAATGTTAACAGAATCTGTTTGAGCTTGACTTTTCATGAATTGTTTGTTTGAATTTTTGTGACATTACATATTAGTTATAACATCACAGATCACTTCTGCGATGTGCTTGTTAATTATTTGTCAATTTTTAAACAAATCAATGTGGATTAATATCTAAGTTTATATATATATATATATATATATATATATATATATATATATATATATATATATATATATATATATATATTGTCACAAATCAATATATCTGCGTACATATTTATATATCAGCCTTGTATTATATTAATGTAGAAGGATTTTGTGTGTCATCATAAGCATTTTATTTTTGTTTATTGTTATAATTACTGTTTATACACGGTCTTATTATACAGTTTATTTCTGCATATATATTTATATAACAGCTCTGTATTATATTGATGTACAATGATTTTTGTATATTAGCATAAGCATTTTATTTAGTTTGTTATAATTATTGTTTATACACAGTCTTATTCTATCGTTTTTCATGTTAAAGTAGTTAACTGTTGTTTACTGAAAATAATGGGAGTAAAACTTGAGTACTTGTTCTATTGTTACTAGCTAACGCTAGTTTCTTGATTTTAATTTGTAATATGTACGTTAAGTCCTTCACAACAGATGTCGCCCCGCTATTCATGGATACATATTAATGGTTATAGAATTTGTGTTTTTGCGGAGTCCTTGGAAACGAGCCGAGGCGACATCCAAACCTTTGTTTTAGGGAGAGACACAACCAGTGGGTGCTTCTAACGCACGTGTTATAAAGGGATTTCTCTCTCTCCCAGTTTAAGACTGGAAGTGCGAGAGGGTTATTATTATTATACTGTGAACTATTATATTACTTAAGAAGTTTTGCTCGGTAGAGCGTGATTGACAAGTGTATGCTGCGGTTTGTGACTTATATATTGAAGAGTTAATAAAAGCTATACTAGAATAGCGAAATTAAGCAGAATAGTCTTATTTTATTTTCACACCTGCCAATTACTGAACCTGAATGTGACATATATATATATATATATATATATATATATATATATATATATATATATATATATATATATATATATATATACATTACTATATATATATATATATATATATATATATATATATATATATATATATATATATATATATATATATATATATATATATATATATATATATATATATATATATATATATATATATATATATATATATATATATATATATATACACATTACTATATATATATATATATATATATATATATATATATATATATATACACATTACTATATATATATATATATATATATATATATATATATATATATATATATATATATATATATATATATATATATATATATATATATATAAACTTAGATATTAATCCACATTGATTTGTTTAAAAATTGACAAATAATTAACAAGCACATCGCAGAAGTGATCTGTGATGTTATAACTAATATGTAATGTCACAAAAATTCAAACAAACAATTCATGATATATATATATATATATATATATATATATATATATATATATATATATATATATATATATATATATATATATATATATATATATATATATATATATATATATATATATCATTAAAAAACTAAAGATATGGAAATTCCCCCAATACGAGGAGATTGGCCGAAAATGAAGTGGATCCCAGAATACTTACAAGATCAATTCGTAGAGCATGGTGTGAAGAGGCAAAACCTGAGGATTTATCACTCATTTTGTCTAACATTAGTATAAAAAAGCAGGTTTGACTAAATTTCTTAATAAAGAGAAAAATCCCACTAAAACAACTTACATTTATGATATCACATTTAAAGAAAAAAGCAAGATTTATGTTGAATCCACATATTACTGCGTGTCACAACTCAGAACTGACTGTACAAGGGATGCAACACGATCTGACATGAGAACCCATATGGCAAAAATCTCATCAGTGGGTTAAGCCCCATGATTCTCCATAAGAACAGCTTTTGTCACCATTTCTTTAATAGAGGAGATTGGTGGATAGTCAATCCAGTTGGGTTTTGTAGTGCCGGTATATTTGCCATTAAACTGTTCTTTGAGGAACTCTACAAACCCTGTGGTTATCCAGGGTCTTAACAAGTGAGTTACCGTCTTACAAATGCCTTGTTGGATAGACTACTTTTCTGTTAGATCTGTGCCACAGCGGCAAAAAGTGTTTTTTTTTTTTTTTTTTTTTTTTTTTTTTTTTCCCTTAGTTAAGGGGGATATCATGTATGAATCCATGAATACTTTCCCTACAAATCAGTTTGTACCCTTACTTCTAAGGCTCATTTTGAATGTATTACAATAAGGAAAAGGACATGGTCACCTTGTGAGCTCCTCTTTCCTCATCAACAGATTATGTTGATGCCTCAGCCACCTTAAGGAAATCTCTGGCCACAGCATCTCTTATTTGCCGAATATTGAGGAATCAATCACTCGTGGTTTTGCATTTGCATTGTGGTTGAAGTGTATCAGGAAATCTGATCAGCAAGAACCTTTTAAATGCCATTACATTATAATGTGTGTTTTATCCTTGTCCGTTTAACCAGCATTCGCTTATACTCTGACTAAATATGACACTTATATAATTAATAATACCAAGTAACATTGTTTCATGGTGTTGTTAGAGAGGGTAATACCCATTTTTTTTGCTTTACTTAGAGTTTTGTCTAGTACACATCGTCCTGAAATAGAGACAGAGGGAAAATATCTGTAAAATTCTGCTAGAGGGAATGGTTAGATACTGGGGATGGGTGAAAAAAGCCACACCGGTCAGGGTATCTGATATCTTCCTCTTTGCACACCTATTCCTTAAACTCGGTGCCAGTGATCTTGACTCTCTTCCTTGGGTGTTCCAATGGCCATATTTTTCCTCAGACTGAGTCTCCAGCTCTGGGTGCTGTTTGGACCTCACTTGAGTTACATAAATAGTTAAAGGAAGATATTGAAAGTTAGGTAGGTGCTATCACTAAACACATTTATATGGTAAGGAGGGTTTCTGGAAGCTAGAACCAAACAACTTGGACGTTGTCTTCACATATTATAATTTTCGGTTACATGCTTTCTCATAATTGTAATAATGGCCATGTGACAACATAGTGTATATATTCTGTTGCTTTTGCCTTATAATATACTGAAAACACATTACAATGTATGACTGTGTATGAAATACACACATTACGTAGTTCCTCCCTTAAAAGAGATATACATAGGAAATGGAGTACC
This sequence comes from Palaemon carinicauda, assembly GCF_036898095.1. NCBI lineage: Eukaryota > Metazoa > Arthropoda > Malacostraca > Decapoda > Palaemonidae > Palaemon > Palaemon carinicauda. The sequence goes on along the minus strand of NC_090760.1, from coordinate 49,619,198 downwards.
CTACCCTAGAGAGGCAAACAGTATGCAGGTTATCTTGTAGAAGATACAAAGATTTCAGGCGATCAATGGACACCGAGTCTTCTTTGCCACAAATGTTAATAAAGAAAGACTTCAGCTTACGACAGATCGCAAGGAAAGGCATCATTGTTCAATCCGAGGTGAATGGACATTAGGGTCTTCTTTGAAAGGACATCAGAAATGGGATTGATTTTACCATAGATTTGTTATTCAGCAAAGGCAGAGAGATGTCGTCATTGATGGGCGAGCCACGCGTCGGACTGTCGAGTCAATGCATACAGCAGCATCGTGTGGGCTGTGTGAATGAAGAAGACCATTCACTCTAAGAAGGCTGCTTCTTGAAGTAGACCCCCACTTCAGGTCCTTTGGTTTGACTTTATGGGAGGCATAGAGGGGTGGCAAGAATGGTAACGGTGACTGGCAAGAACTGGTGATTAAACATTATCAGGTCCAATTTGGCCGAGGCTCATTCGGCATCTGCCAAATGTTCTGGACCAGATTCCTGTATCTTGTAAACGCCGAGGCCCAGTCATCTTGATGTAGTGATAAATACCGTGCTTAGCGGGGACAATTGGCGTTAGGCAAAGTTTTGGTCGGAAGGCTTCCGTATATAATGTGAGGAGGTGGGAGTAGGCATCCATTGGTGCACTAATATTTAGTGTGAGGTCGTATGGGCATGTTGAAGAGGTGTTGACATATATGTGTCTGTATTGTCTATACTTCATTGTGCTATATCAACCAAAAGGTGGGTATGGGTAAAGAAATCCGAACCTAATAATGATAATTCTATGTCGGCAACGAGAAATTTCTATTGATATTTGTAACTCCAAAATGATAGTGGTTGGGGATCTGTTTACAGGTACAAAATGGATGTCAGCAGCTTCAGAATGAATATGTCGTTTCCTGAAGAGTGACATTAGTAAAAGTTAAAGCAAGCATCATTGTCTTACAAAATCTGCACATCAATAAATTTGTCACCAAAAGCCAACCACACTACAACATTTCACTACAAAAAAAGAAACGTAGAATACCCAGAAATCTGGGTAAAAGGGAAACAATCAGGGATGAACTTGGCACTGGGCACTATCCCAATCGATTGACTATTTTTATGATTTTTTTAATTTTTGCCACTGATAACTGTCCGGACATTTTTTCGCAGTAGCTGCAAAGTTTAAGTAATAGTAGTATAGTTGCAGTTGATGAAGACCAATAAGTGGCTGTATTGATCGCTGGGTGGGCGTGAGGGAGTAGCAGGAAATTTTGGTGGGGGGAGGCTTTGTTGCTAATCTAGCTTGTCACAAGTTGGGTGTTCAGGACCTACTGTATTCACGTCAGTTTCAATCAGTACGGAGTGGTTGTCCTTTTTTTCAGGAGTGCTAGCGTTGATGGAAGTCTTATAGGTGGTGAAGTGCCTTTCCATAAGGGCATCGAATTTGGTCATCAATTCTTTTATAGACAAGGTAACATTATTGGGGATGGCAGTGAGCATAAATACAGGTAGGCGTCTAACCCTAGGTGCAGATTAGGTTCACTTTCTTATGAGAGTCATTTGTGGTAGGTAGCAGGCAAACGATAATGGACATTTCTGTGACGGTAAGCAAAGCGTTTTGGTTCCCAAACAGTGGTTGAGAGAGATGAAAAAGCTTGGCTTTACAGATGTCTGGCAATTCCAGGAGGTACTTATTAAGGGCGTTTTATTCTATATGGCACGGTCCTTGGTCGCAAAGCCAATCAGGGATTGCCAGTAAAGTAGCTTAAGGGACCGTCACGATGACATAGTTTGTTTTGCTGCTTGATCAAGTCTTTACTTTGATGCGAAACTGAACTTCGGTGCGGTTAAACCAGGACAACTACTGGCAAAGGGCAGCCATCTTATTGATGAGGCATGGATAGAAGAGTCAGGTTCGGTGACGGCATAGTCAAAGTGGAGGAAAGGTAGTGAGCATTAGGTCACTCCGTGGTCACCTACATGGCAAACTGCAACGAGCTTTACCGAAAAGATGGGCTGGGCATGACTGGTTTAATAATGTGACATAATAATCGTATATACAAATGGTTGAGCATATCAAGGACGTGAAATCTTCAACAATAGGAAATATGCAATGGTAAGCTTAAACATGTTTTCCAGTTATCATTAAGAAAGAGAGAGAGAGAGAGAGAGAGAGAGAGAGAGAGAGAGAGAGAGAGAGAGAGAGAGAGAGAGAGAGAGAGAGAGAGAGAAAGCAATCGCATTATAACGTGAAAGAGTATATGGAATACACGTGAATCATATTTTTCCATAAACCACAAAAAAAAAAAAAACAATAATACGCACAAAGATAATGCTATTATAATTGCTGCAATATAAACCACTGAAGAGGCAACCATAAGTAATCATATATCACTAAGCTATATTCAATCAAAGAAGGTGAATATTATTGTCGTTTTTTGTCTCATAAAATTTACTTCAGTAAGCTCTATATGTCCCTCTGCTAGTTCTCCATTAAAACAATAAACTCACATTTCAATGGTAACCATCACTAATTTAATATAAATATGCTCCATGTGTGACAAAAGGAAGATAACATATTTCCCAGTAGTATGTGCTGTACGATGCTTTTGAGGGTAATTTCTAATAATCTAGGTGGCTATGCCCATCCAAGTCTCGCGTGGTATCGCATAAGATTTATATTGACAATATGGTCGAATTATTTTCCTTTATTATGAACATCACTCTAATTTAATCTAAAACATATTACCAAGAAACCCAATATATTAATGATACAGAGAGAACCAATTCACTGCAAATGTTGCCTACAGAATGGTTGAACAGACTCTAGCTCACTTGAGATCTGATTTCAACGCCTCTGCAAATATTAGATAACTCTAATTGGCTGAGTTAATGTGTGAAAAGTGCTTCTCTTAGTTGAAAATATACGGTTTGATGTACGTCATACAGATTGCGCTTATTAGTCTTGTAAATGTGGTGAGAAATTGTAACACCTTTGGATACATTCCCGCTTGGGATTAAATTTCTATTATATTTCTTATTTATTCATCTTTATGACTTTTTCTTTAATAAATATTTCTTGTGAAACTTTGCTTCTTTATATGACCGAACTGTATTGTTTTCCCTCTATTCTTCTTTCATCTCTGAACACCTTAATCTTTTTAGAATTCTCTTGTTCATCATTGCTCTACTGTTTATCAACTCTCCTTTTCATAAACTGTTGAAATATTTCTTTCTTTTTCAAACTCATACATTACCTCTATACTTCAAGTCAATTCTTCAATTAGCTTATCCGGGTGTTTCGACACCTTATACAACTTGGGAGAGAATTTCAACTTAAAAGTCTTTCTGCATCCTTATCTTTTTATTTAATACATGCATATCTTGTTTTCATCTTTTTCATGAAATTGATTTTTGGCTTCCCCATAATTGTAACTTGAGCCTTTTCCCGGGTAAATAATATTCTTTAAACTAATGGCTTTCATACACATTAAAATGTGAAATATATTTATTATCATTATAATTTTGTAGGTCATACCGCTACTGTAATCATATATTTTTTTAAAGTATGTAACCTAATGCATTACCCTAAATAACTGAAATATTCTCTGTGTCCCTCGTATGCTAAAGGTGACAATAAAACTTATTTACTCAATCATAACTTGAATAATGTCTTTATTGGTTTTGGATTCTCCTCAAATGTGTATAGATTTTACTCGTAATTTTCTGATTTTATATTATGTTATTTAATCAAAACGAGTAGTTTTAAATAGTTTCATCTATATATTATAGTCAATACACAGTAATTCTTTGACTTTTTATACTGTTTTTTTTTTCCTTTGGTAAAAAGAGATAAGCTTACAGCATTTTTCTTGTAATTTGTATGCTAATTATGTCTTCACCCTATACGCATCCTATACAGATTGTTCTATCAATAACAATAACAACAATAATAATAATAATAATAATAATAATAATAATAATAATAATAATAATAATAATAATAATAATAATAATAATAATAATAATAATTATTATTATTATTATTATTATTATTATTATTATTATTATTATTATTATTATTATTATTATTATTATTATTATTAGCTAAGCTAAAACCCTAGTTTGAAAAGCAAGATGCTATAAGCCAAAGAGCTCAAGCAGGGAAAAAAATAGTCTTTTAAGGATAGGGAATAAGGAAAAGAAATAAACGACAGGAGAAGTAATGTAAATTAAAATAAAATATTTTAGAATCATAAACATTAACACATATTTGGCATATGAATTATAAAAGGACTTATTCAACATAAAAACATTTACGCTAGTTTGAACTTTTGAAGGTCTACGGATTCAACTATCCGATTATGAAGATCACTCCAAAATTTGGTGATTCCTAGAATAAAACTTCTAGAGTACTGTGTAGTATTCAGCCACATGATGAGGGCCTGACTAATAAGAATCAACTGCATACCTCATATTACAAACAGGATGGAACTGTCAGGGAAGATATGAATGTAAAGGATGGTCCGAATTATGAAAAAATCTTGTGCAACATTCATAATGAACTAATGGAACGTCGTTGCCAGAGATCAATATCTAGATCAGGAATAAGAAATTTTATGGACCATAAGTTTCTGTCCAACAAATTAAGATGAGAATCAGCAGCTGAAGACCAGACAGGAGAACAATACTTAAAACAAGGTCAAATGGAAGAATTAAAGCATTTCTTCAGAATAGATCGATCAGTAAAAATCTTGAAAGACTTTCTCAATAAGCCAGTTTTTGTGCAATTGAAGAAGACACAGACCGAACGGTTTTCTCAAAAGTGAATTTGCTGTCGAGAATCTCCCTGAAAATTTCGAATCATACAAAATTAAAGAAACATCATCAATTCTGAGATCCGGAGGTTGAGGAGCCACAATCCCTGACCTACTTACAATCAAATTTAAAGTTTTGTTTAGATTCAACTTCATACCCCATAATTTGCTCTATGCACTAATTTGAGATAAATCTCTATTAAAGGATTAAGCTACCCCATATCTACATTCAGGAGAGGAAATTGATGCCAAGAGAGTAGCATCATCTGCATATGCAACAAGCTTGTTTTCTAGGCCAAACATCATGTCATGTGTATATAGTATGAAAAGTAATGAGCCAAGAACACTACCTTGAGTAACACCTGATATCATATTCCCATACTCCCTATGGTGCCCATTAAAAACAACTCTTTGCGATCTATTATTTCAACGTTCATTAATGATGCTAAGAAACGACCCACCCTCTCCCAACTGTTTGAGTTTGTAAACACGGCCCTCATGATTAACACAGTCAAATAGAGCACTAAAATCATGACTAATCATACCAATTTCTTGCCCACAATTAAGGGAATTCAGTAGAGCATTGGATATCGTAAGAACATCAAATACTCCAAGGCCTTTGTGAAAACCGAATTGCAAACTAGGGAACAGATGATTACCTTGAGCAAACCTAATAAGATGTTTTGCTAAAATATGTTCAAAAACTTTGGATAATATGGGAGTTGATCTACCATAAATACATTTATATAGTGGAGTAGCATCACCAATCCTCCAGAAAGTGCTAAAAGCTCCTCTTCTTGCTAACTTGTGCAAAATAGCCGATAACTTTGGAGCTAAAAAATCTGCAGTCTTTATGAATACAAAGGAAAAATACTATTTGGATCTACAGCTCCTTAAGTGTCAATGTCTATCAACAGAGCTTTAAATTCATGAGATATTTAGTTATTTTAGCTTCAGGAAAACAGAAATAAGGAAGTTCTAGTTTCTCATTACTCTGATTGCTGCCAAACACATCTGCCAAAAAGGTTGCCTTTTCCTTTGGACAGGTTTTGTAAAGAGTGCAGATTTAAGGGTAGTCCACCACTTATATTTTTGGGTTGTACCAGAAAGGGTTTCTCTTATAGTTAAATTGTATTCTATTTTAGTTGAAGCAAAAACTCTCAGAGCAAAGGCTCTAAGCTGACTACATATTTTTCCAGGTGAAGTCCGATATGTTACCCACCCAAAGATGATAGGCCTCCTGCTTCTCCAAATAAGCATGTCTACAATCATCATTGAACCATGGTTTGCCCTTCACTTGGTACCTTAGTACACGAGAAGTGATACGCCTACCAATTATGTTGACTATATTCTCATTCAAAGGGACTACAGGATCAACATTACTATACAATTGTGACCAATTCAAGCCTAAAAGATCATACAAAATCCCATTCCAGTTTGCTTGAGATTTCAAATAAATCTTAAAAGAGTAAGATACATCAGGGACAGGTTGCTCAGTCTTCACTATTAATAAAATCAAAGAATGATCAGATATCCCAACTGGAGAACCAGCCATAATTGTTATAACGCCAGGGGGTTAGTGTATATGCGGTCCAAGCAGTTAACAGACCAGTGAGAGGCTTCACTTATGATTTTCTCATAGCCAGATTCAGTGGCAGAGTCTAAAGCTTTTAAGTCATGACGATTGGTAGGAGGAAAAGAATTTAACCACCCACTATGGTGAGCATAGATATCACAAACAAAGATAAAAACGGTCTTTCTATCATCTTCTCGTATCTTAGTCATAATGGTAAGAAGATAATCGAAGATAGAATCATCCATGTCAGGATTCTGGTAAATCAAAGACAAATATAAGTTATTATGCCTGCCACAAACATTTATTACCTGAATATCATGACATCGATATTCATAGCAGGACTTATGAGAAGCAAGGTACTCAGTCCTAATATACACCGCAATTCCCCTGGACCCAGAGATGACATCGAGTTTCGACACAATTGTCTTCTTAAAAGCAGTTATAAAGAGCCCAGATGAGTGCCTCATATTAAAAACCAAATTTTCTGATCAAAGACGAATATTCTGGACGCAACTATAAGGTCTTGAATATTTGCAGGAAGACTACGAAAATTGCAATACAGTAGATGACATTGACGAAATCTGCGATGTACTGGTCCCGGATCAATACCGTACTTCTAGGTTTAAGGGGATATGTGAAATCAAATAGTGCAATAAATTATGTATGAAATATCACAATGGTAGTATATAAAATTCGTGAGTTTATTACTGCAAAATTTATGGTTATCGCATAAGCATAGAGTTACAGGTAGTGATGTAAGTGAATACTAGAACTGGGTCTCAGTCAAGTGCATGCCTTCTCCCACACCAAATCACATCATAAGTTATTGAATTTTGCGCATTTTGTCACCATTTACATCAAATTGGATAAAAACTGACCATTATGTAGCAATAAGACTTTTCTCACATTTTGTGACCTTGACATAGACCTTTGATCCAAACATTCCCAAAATTTAATATAACTGTCCATGGATCATGGTCAGCTATCTTCCCAAATTCCTTAAGACTCGACTACAATATAGCAAAAAAGCTGTTTTCTACCTTTTTATGACCTTGACTTTGATCATGTTGCATATGATAGATGTTTCATGATAATCGGATAAGAATTGGTCACGATATCCCAAAAGGACTTTTTTTTTTTTTTTTACCTCGAACTGGATCTTTGACCCAATCACACCCAAACCATGAGGTAAACAGTTGAAATATGCAAATATTCCCAATAGTACTGTGCAACTCGGATTGAAATTGATCACGAAAGACAAAAAGACACTTTTTACCATGTTTAGTTAGCTTGTTTTAACCTTTGACCCGATCACATTCAAAATCTAATCAATTGTCCATGAGACATGGCTAATCATCGCACCCAATCTCTTTAAACTCAGTCAAATTTTTTTTTTTTTAATTATGTGAATCACAATGAAGTAACATGCAAACACAAATAAATAAATACACACCTATCAAAATATAACCTTCGAGGGAAGGTAATAAACTAAATGTGCTCTACTATATGACCAGAACATAAAAAGCAACCGAGGAATTTTGGATGAGTTGAGGTAGATCTGCCTAAACAACTAAATTCGAAGTATTTGGTAACTCGCTTAACTCACTAGCCATGAAAGGTATCCCACAAGTATTTCTTGGTATTACATCGATTTTTTGTAATTGGGAAATATATCATATACAAATTTCAAGGCTATGTAATTTGGAGAAAAAGATTATGATATTTATTACTCTGGCGAGTACAATGGTAATTCAGATATGATGAAAATACTCTTTTTGATTTTTGTAACACAAGAATTTTCCAACAACAAGATAGTCCAGACGTGCAATCAACTAAACAACATACGATTACTATGCGGGAATTGTACCAAAAACTCTAAAAGCTTGAATTGATAAATGTAGATTGAATTCTTTTTTTTTTTTTTTTTTACTTTTTATCAACAGCCATTTCTCTCTGCAATTCAATTGCATAAACTAAAAGGTAGCTATTACAGAGTTTACGACATTGTGTCCCATTTATTTGTGTTACACCTTTGATATGTTATAGAGTCGTCACCTGTAGATATATAAATGCCTGAATAGTCTGCAGGAAAGAAGTAAGAAGTAAGGTTCACAGTCAAAACTATTGATTTTATGTGCAGAGCTCTAATACATCCTTTCTCAATAAGGCAATCGACGTCATAATCTTGCTCGCATATATTAATGCTCCTTTTCCCCGTCTATTTCTCTCGCTCCTCAAAGGCATCTCTTATACAACTTTATTTATTACATTTTATGGGGGGAAGCCTTATAAAACATTATTAGCCAGCCATCTTATAAGACTAAGACCTCACTACCTTGTTTATTTTATTTAATGTGTTTCATTTTTATATTTTTAGACTTACATTATCTTATTTTGTATATAGTCACGTATATTGAGTAATGCTTGACAAATCTCAGAAAATATATGTTGAAACTTCAGTTATGTATACTTGCTCTTCAGAAAAATATCTAAATTCAGTAAGGATATGTATCATTTTATGAACTGAGCATTTCCTTCTCGGTATTACTGGAATTTCTTACCATCCCTCTTTATCTACCTTAATCAACATATATTTTGTATTATCTACTTTACTTTTTATGTTTGCAATAGGTGAAGTATCGGAATAACTATCAATTTGGCTACTCCCCTCATTGCAAGACATGGAAGGTTGTTGGAAGTAAGGGAAATTGCAGAATGAGAAGAAAGAGAGAGAAGACGGGAAGAAGAAGAAGAGAGAAGAAGAACAGCATGCGAGAGAGATGGAAGCTAGGTATATCGGAAGATATGAAGAAAAAGAGAGAAGACAGGAAGAAAAGGAAATGGAAGAAGCGAAGTATGCACGAGAATTAGAGCTGTTGCACGTCCGTGCTCAATTGACAAAACAAACCGAGATGGCCCCTGCAGCTATACACGATCCAATTTTTAATGTGTCAGAGGCTCAGAGGATAATTCCAAGGTTCACAGAAATCTCTCCAGATGAGTTCTTCAATCACTTTTAAACGGTTGCAGCAACGATGCGGTAGCCAGAAGATAAATGGTCTGTGTTATTGCAGAGTTTGCTCTTTGGGAAGGGCAGCAGTGCTTACTTATCCTTATCTCAGGACCAGAGGATGGAGTATTAAGAAAAAGAACCGTCCTGCAAGTGTAACAGATGACTTTCCTGGTTTACTCTTATATGGTACGAGGATGTTTAAGAGATGGCTGATTTTGAAGAATTGATAATACTACAGCAGTATCTACGAGGAATTCCTAAATACATTCAAACGTATCTGAGCGAGAGAGAGAGAGAGAGAGAGAGAGAGAGAGAGAGAGAGAGAGAGAGAGAGAGAGAGAGAGAGAGAGAGAGAGGGAGAGAGAGAGAGAGAGAGAGAGAGAGAGGTGATGAAAACAGCTTTTCTGAGTGAAGATTATAATATTATCAGTGGTATACCCTCCTCAGACATGAAGTTTCAATCGTCATTCCTACCAAAGGTCAAGTATTTGCCGAACCGTGGATGCCAGTTCAGTAATCACTACAGGAAAAATTTCAACAGTTACAACGGAAGTAGCACTGGTACTGTCCTTAGGTAGAATACGATAGTACCACAGCGACAAATGTTGAACCGTCTTCCTTCAGGCATCGTGAGTGAAGTGCAGAGGGTTGATATCGTCTGTTTTAATAAGATAGCATAATTCTGTTTCATTCTTCTATTGCTCGCTTACTATTCATCCTATTATCTAGTCTAAATGTCATTGAATCGAGATAAGCTAAGTTCCCTTTTGTTTCTAAAGATTAAATAGACGTTGAAAATGATTGAAGGAAAAGGGTGGGGTCTCATGCAAAAAAGGCTGTTCCAAATATTTCATATTATATTTTCATATATTTTCATATCCTCAGATCAGTATATAATGCATACAAGATGCCCAAGAGTTCGTGATTTAGGTTAAAAGATAAGGATAAGACGTTAATAATTCTGGGGTTAAAGAGCTAAATACAATATATTTATTTCATCACTTATTTTACTTATTTTATAGTAATGTACTTCATTATGAATAATAATAATAATGATAATAATAATAATAATAATAATAATATTAATAATAATAATAACCAAACACATACTAAATAACAACA
>NC_090760.1:49591287-49593787 GCF_036898095.1 Palaemon carinicauda | reverse complement strand
AGAGAAAAGAAAGAGAGAGAGAGAGAGAGAGAGAGAGAGAGAGAGAGAGAGAGAGAGAGAGAGAGAGAGAGAGAGAGAGAGAGAGAGAGAGAGAGAGAGAGAATTCTTCATGCAAATCGTTTGAATTTGAATCATATATTCATCTTGTTCTGGGTTTGAAATAGAATATAGTTCAAAAGTAAATGCATTTCTTACTAATAACTGATCTATGCCTTTAAGATTGGGAGGTTCCTAGAAAGTTATAGTCCCAATTTTTAAGATGGCTGATTATTTCTATTTTCTGACAAAAAAAATCTACTTCTCTTTTACTTTCATCAGATTAGGAAAACTTATTCAGAATTAACTTTGATACCGCAGTTCTGGATCTTCCCAATAAAAATTTCGATTGGGTAACTAAATTGGATTACTGTCGTGTCTTTAGTGCAAAAATCTCAGATAAAGTTTATGAAGGAAATCAAATGTGCAAAATAGGTATCCCAAAGGATTCACCTACAATGGTTACTTACTTTTCTTTGATGGCTGCCTTTCCGATCCCATACAGCAGAGAACCTCGCGAACCTCACTGTCGTTTTACCTTGTTCGTTCAGAGTATTTAACGTTTCATATCGCGTATTGGTCACTTACTGTTAAATCGTCACTGTCAAAGGGACTCACTGAAATAAGAAAATTTTAATTTCCTCATGGAAGCCTTAATGTCTTCAATCATTCGATATTTCGTGGGAGCTAATTATATAGTCTTGTGGCCGCATATTTCAAGGCTCTGGAGCATAAAGTAGCATAAATCTAGGTTCCAACAGTATGAAGCCATCTGTAACTATTCTCGTGTTGACACGATTGTTGGCTGCGCAATATGTAGCGATTCTCTTAAGTATTTTGGACGTCCGGTTCTGATAACTTGGTGGGTCAATGTACATATTTTAAATTCAATTCTCCCTGTAATAGGCAGCCATTCTGTAAATCAATTACGCTAGGGGTGATCCTTTCTCTAGGTGGACATCTTTTATCAGTCTTGCTCTGTTTATTATGTTTTGTAATTTCTTAAGTTTCACATTTGGTAAATTGTAATAGATAGAGTTGCAGTAGTCAATCCTGGTAATAACATTTTATCACAAGTTTCTTTACAGAGTTTTCGTCCAGGTACTTGACTAGAAAAAAAAAATTTGTGTCTTTATTACAAAAATATCTTTAGCTTTCCTCAGGTTCAAAGACTCGGAAGACATTGCCTTTTGATAGTACTCAAAATTTAATGCAGAATAATAGCGTTTCATGCATTCTATATAAGCGGTAAACACTACGTATGTATGAAAGGAAATTAGTTTAGTGAAGAGAAGCTGAAGAGAATGGTAAAATAATTATGAAGTTATACTGAAGATATATAGTATTCCCCAAAACCATAATTTCCCATGAGATATAATCTCACATGCTAAAGATTCAACCAGAATAATAATAATAATAATAATAATAATAATAATAATAATAATAATAATAATAATAATAATAATAATAAATAATAATAATAATAATAATAATGCTATGCAAATTAAAAACTTTTGTACATATTAGTAAGGCCATTAATAAGGGCTCTCAAGCCTCATGAGTACTGAATAACAGTATAGAAATTGTGTAATACGATCACCACCTGGCAAAAGATAATAGCAGATAAGTCTATCAGCAATTAAGCAAAAATAGCTGACCGGTTATGATTATCTATTCCTCCAAGTCCAAATTGCATACACAAATTTTAAAAGATCATTCTCTCTTTGGCATGGCAGATAACATGCTAGCCTTGTGATTAATACAGTGGTAACGCATTTGCCTTGCGTTAGCATGGCCGCAGATCGGCCCCAGCCCCGTGCCATTAGTTTAAGATTTTTGCTAGAAGGTTACTGTTGTGGTTATAACATCAAGGGGATTGGCCTTGCCAGACTGACGTTCTGGTGGGTCTCTCTTTGGATGATACTGAACTGAAACCGGACACCTTTGGCCTAATAAACCAGCAATGAGCGAACGACTTTGAGGAAGAAAAAAAATAATATATTCATATGCTATATACAAAAGAAGATTTTAAATCTGGTTCATCGCGGGATGAAATATGGTAGTAAACTCTAAACCTGAAATAACTGTCTGGAAAGCAGTTTTCAAAGGATGTTAACAAGGACTTATTGAAGAATGCTTTCCCTAAACTACGAAACATGAAGATTGCGGAGCTTAAGTACTATCTTAGTATATTTAATGATATCTCTAATCTTTGCCCTTATTACTACTTCGCACGTATAAGGTTAAGAATGTCAATCTGACTATTGTGTGGAAACGTAATCATCATCTGATCCTTACAAAGTACACCACTTAGCTCTGAAATTGTTTGCTCTCACTGATATGCTTTACAAGTTTATAACCATTTATTTGACCCTTGAAAATTACCGTGTACCTTTGAGAGAAAATTTATTGTCACCAGTATTTGCGAATTAATTCGGTGTTATACAACTAAGGACTGACTTGG
>NC_090760.1:49578787-49586287 GCF_036898095.1 Palaemon carinicauda | reverse complement strand
GGGCTTGGGCGCTGATCATATGTATAAATGGTCAGTCTCCAGACTAGGACATTGTTTTGCTAAGGCTTTGTCACTATCTCTTCATTCAGACATTCATGATTGACCTTTAGACCACTTGAGTTAAAATGAAGGTTTTGTATGTTAAAGGGCAACCACAGAACATTTATCTAATTAAAATATCAAAAGCAACCCATAATAAAATAGAACTATCAAGACCACGTCTCCAACAAGAGATTCGGGGGCAGCCCAGTTGATTTTATCAGTAAAATTAAGCAAATTTTTTTTAATTAGTGACTAACGAGGCCAACAGTCATTTAAATTGTATTGCTGAGCTACATTGGATAGTCAAAACCTATCTGAATTAACAAGAGGCTGGAGTTTTCGAATATTTTGATGCACATTGATTTATAACTATTCCTCGTTTGTGATGATCATAAATTGCATGGGATTTTCTAGTCTTATTATCAATGCAACACTTTATACCGTTATATCTCATAGCATAACTCGACGCTGTGCTCTCTTTATCTATTCCTCCTTTCTGTAGTGTGTTTATATGTACTCTCTCTTTGTTTGGTTGATTCTGTGCAAATATATATTTTTAGTACTTTTACTGTTTATGCTATTCCTTGTTATCTTAAGTGGAAGTTTTCTACAAGAGTTCTGTGAAACATCTTCATTTTTCGAGTAATGACCATATTTGTACTTCACTATTTCCTCTCCTCTGACAATAATTCAGATGCTCTTACTTTGCTACGAGCTACCATAATTTCATTAACGTAATAATTCTGATATTTTCTTTAATCTCATGATTTCTATTTTAGCTCTTTTCATCAAGGATTTCCCTTGAAGATTATTTACAAGCCTGTTTCATAACAAAGACGGCGTCTATTTTATTTCTACCTATAGATAGGGAAAACTTACTAACTATAAACTTTCATGAAAAACTTAGCTTTATTATGAAATAAAATATCAAAGACAAAGGTTTCTGAGGTATTCGATTTCACCACCTTAGGCTGTCTGATCGACCAGTGATCTATTAGGATTAATCTTATCTTTCCCTTTATTAAGTCCTTTTTATCATTTACCAAGTTTTGGGAATAAGGTCCCTGGTAGTCCATTGCTACCACCCCTCTGGGATTGAAAATTGCAATTGTACTTTCTAAAGGGATTCTTACGCTGTCTACTTCAATATATATATATATATATATATATATATATATATATATATATATATATATATATATATATATATATATATATATATATATATATATATATATATATATATATATATATATATATATATAGATAGATAGATAATGACGATAGGAACAAAACCAGAAGTACTAGATGGCTCCATTATATTAGTATTTGTTACTGGATGAAGTCAAAGAAACTTTGAAGTCCACATACATAACAATTATTTCTTGGGTAATATACATTATGCCTTTATTTTCTCTTTACTCTACTCCTACTTCTAAAAAATATTTTTTTTAATGTAATGTAATACATAAAAAGCAATAAACATATTGAAATCAAAATACGTTAAGAAATACAAGAAAAACTAGAATAATGATATCATCAACAGGAAGTACAATAACGACAATCTCAACAATGACAACAGCAATGATAATACACTCAGACACGCGATTCTTTGCTTCCTTATTTTCTTTGCTCAATGGGCTATTTTTCCCGCGGGAGCCCTTGTCCTTATAGGTTCCTGCTTTTCCAAATAGGGTTATAGCTTATCTAGTAATATTAACAATAAGAAAGGAGGAAGCAAAAGAAAAAGAAGAGAGAGGATAGAAAGAAGCTTAAAAATCATAGGTTTTCTTACCCACTATTGTCCACCAAAGTCCCTCCTTGATGTCATTCATTCCAGATTACCCCTCGAACCTTAATGGATTACATTTTACGTTCCCGAAATAAACGATCCCTCGGGAGTCCGATCAACTTCAGGACAAGCACGATTGCCCAAAGAGCATTCTTTTGTCGGTCTTCAACGCCCCGTGAGTGTGTGGGTGACTGGAAGTGGGAGGAAAATAGCCTCTCGAAAGGAATGATAATGCGTTTTCCGATTCAGAGGGAAAGGCACTGGAATAAGAGCACTGCGTAAAGAGCGAAATCCGACGAAGAACACCAGTATTGGGAAGGAAATCATAACAAAACCGAAACAGTCTAACTATAAAACATGAAATTTTGAGTTTTAAACAAATCGTCTAGAATGATATACTTCACTAATCAAGGATGAAACTGTCATTTTGCCCTATCAGATAAGCTACAATTAGCTCAGTGAAGTAATTCATTGTAAAAGTATCATAAAAAAAAAAAAAATGGCAACAAAAAATGATAAGATTTATAATCAACCTCTCACCTAATTTTGAAATGGATAACCACCAAAAAAAATGTATAAAACGGGGAAAATTCCAAAGATCATGTTCCAAACACGAATTGGTATAATTACGGCCACTAAAAGTACATTATTTGGTGATGGATGGTTAAGTAATATTGGACTTGTAGATTACAAGATGAATGGGCACTGACGAGCACGCATGTGATTATTTGCGCACATGAAATTATTCTTTTAAATTTCAAAACCAGAATTTTTATTGATTCTGCCAACATTTATTGACATCTTACCAAGGGAAAATAACTATGTTTAATTGGTCACTGGTGGGAAAGAAAAACATGATAGCTAAGAATAATTTCCTTTTTTTAATAAGCATAAATTAATTCCATGATGTCATAGATTCACTGGGAGATTACAATGGTTAACGCAGCCCCAATACATCTCCGGATTCCTGTTGGGGATTCAATGGGGATCATTCGATAAGCTTCGGGTCATTTCACTTGTCGATGTTGATTGCAAATGGAATGAATGTGTCGTTGCAATTAATTTCGTGCAAGGAATGGTTTCATGACCATTGGTATTGCAGAGTCTGAAAGTTGCTGATTTACTGCGATACAAGTTTGGTTTCATGGGATTTGCGTTGAATTAATTAACTTGATCTCTATACTGATTTAATTTTTTTTTCCAAAGTTTAATTATTTGGAAAAAGAAAATATAATTAAACACTTTAAAAAAAATAGAAAATAGTAGGTTGATATATAAAGAGAGGAATCTATGAACTAAATACTTGCACTTAATAAGCTGATCAAAAGAAGAATGATTATTGGATAAAAAGGGAAAATGTTAGAAAAGTCAATGACAACATTTTCTACTGTATTACTTCATATTACCATTGCCTCCCTATTACTTTTAGGAATAGTGATAAATACATAAATATATGCCTACATACCAGCATGCACGTACATGTACACAAGAATATATATATATATATATATATATATATATATATATATATATATATATATATATATATATATATATATATATATATATATATATACACACATTATATATACATATATATATATATATATATATATATATATATATATATATATATATATACATAAACACAAATACACACACACACACACACACACACACATATATATATATATATATATATATATATATATATATATATATATATATATATATATATATATATATATATATATACATAAACACAAATACACACACACACACACATATATATATATATATATATATATATATATATATATATATATATATATATATATATATATATATATATATATATATATATATATATATATATATATAGGTAAAAGTTTTATGTACAAGTTATTCAGTCGGGTATTTGAGAATGACAGAATTAATTTTTATTTCTAAGGATTATTTTATTAATTATTAGTTGCTGATTTTATACGTATACTGAATGATTAATTTTAACAATCAACATTTATATTTGTAAGTTGCAGAAGTTATGTATCATCATGTGTTGATATCAAGGTTTTATGTATGTATGCAAAATCTCTTGTATTTTGTTGTATACCAACTTGCTTCGATATGCAATTTAACTCTTATCTTCGACTCAAGGGAACAACATTTCGCATGTTCACGTTATTAGAATTTTATTTTGACATTGTACCATTTACGAATAGTCTTATTATTATTTATACAAATGTAACACTTCGACGGAATACTTTTCAAGGGTTTAGTTTAGCGTGATTATGGACAGAGTGTTGTCCGAAAGCTTGTTATAATGCTGAGAAAAATTAAAGAAATGTTTTCATGAAACTTGTCTCCCATTTGAAAAACCAAAAGGCTCTCTCAAAAAACGATGGTTAGGCTTTCTTAAATCTTCTCCAATCCGGACACAGCACTCTGGTTGGACGATGCATGGACTCTCTTGATTGTCATATAAATCCAGAGAGAAACAGTGCTCAAAGACACTCCCTTCTTATTCCTGCAAATGCTAACGAAAAGTCTGTGACACTCATTCGTCAGCTACCAAGACCTAGGGTCATGGAACTCTGGCACAAAAGTAAAAGAGACCTAATACCATATTTCTGGGAGTCTGACATGAAGAGAGAGAGTCCATGAGGATCATTGAGTTACTTCAGCAATGCTAGCACATTGACTGACTTCAGGGCAGACCCCTTTCAAATGACCTACTCAAGAACTCATATTGCAAGTACTCAAGAGATGTGAGGACAAGGGTCACATCCCACCATGGGCGCCTGAGGTCTCGGGATGGTCAGGAATGGTCAAAAGGTTCCTACCTTTTATTTTGAATACCTTGTCCAAATGTGAATGGTAGCCTTCTGTCTCATTCGTCGTAGGAAAATGAGGAAGTTCACAATCTGTTGAAGAAATGGTCTAACCAGAAAGACAACAGTTGAACAGCATCGCAGGTATCCAGATGTCTACTACAGAGTCATGCCAAAAATTCTTTCACTTGGATGTGCAAGTTACTTTATGGAGTGATGATACCTATGAAAAGCGTGACTAAAAGAGGTGCTATAGAGGTGTCTCTTGTTACACTAGCCAGAAGAAAATGAGGCTGTATAATACTCGGCCTTGGAACATCTTGGAGTCCTCTAGGTCCCCCTGAGATCCAACAAGATTACCACATTGTTAATCAGATGACAAATCAGGTTAAGTAGGGGAAATTCATAGACCTTTAGGTTATTTTATGGGTGTAAAAAAGAGATCTTAAACGCCACCAACAGGTGCGGGACCTTTGGCGACCTCATGTGGGTATCCTGATTGGTATTTGAGTACATATGTTCTTTAAAAAGCACAGGGGAGTATAATTACCGTGAAATTATCTGCTTATGCCATCTTTGCCACGCGACAAAGAAAAGACAGACCGAAACGGTTCTCCTATGTCAGGAAAGAAATAAAAAGGGTGGACTCATATTCCAGCATTGTTTGGCAGAGGGTGCGTTTGTTCAAAATCAATTTAATTGCCAATAAGTTACTCTGTTCACCTCACCTAATTGATATAGTTTTGTGATATTAGAACAAAAAAATTTCGACTCCAACTTTTCTCTTTTACTCTCATGCAAGAAACTGTCTAAAGCTTGTATTTCAGTCGGTGATTTCCAAACTTCCATCATTTATTCAATTGATTTGTACTCCCATTATATTTTTTCCTTTATTGAATTTTCCTACAGTGTATGTAGTATATATTTTTTTTTTTCTGAGTGAAAGTGGTCTTTATTTACATTCTAATTGTTTGACACAGAATATTTTTACTGTATTCAATTTTTTTTTTCAACTTATGCTTTTCATTTCCTTACTTAAAAGGAAACGGGTCATCGTTTTCTGTCTGCTCCGTTAATATGATTCTTTGATTGTTGTTCTTTGAATATTTTTTCTCACTATTTAATCATGAACGGTAAACTTCTCCTTACTTTTTTACCTTCACCAGAAATTCATATTTTGATAGGCGTTTATCTATTACTTTCGCCAACTTCGTTGCGGCGAAAGTCAATTTTCCATAGGCGTATATTTATTTGTTTGTATGACCATGTGTGCGTGATTTACATAGCTCAAAAATTATTTGACTGAATATTTTGTGGGATGATTGGCCAAAATCCAAGGACAGTTTGATTAGGTTTTGGGAGTGATTGGGTCAATGATCAAAATCAAGGTAATGAAAAGGTCAAACATGTCTCTTTTCTATATCTTTAAGTTTATCGAATTTTGGTGGAAGATTGGCAATTACATTTTGGGATTGATCAGATCAAAGGTTAAGGTCAAAGTAACAAAAAGGTCAAACATGTCTTTTTAGTATATTGTGGTCATTTTTTAGCCGATTTGTATAAAACTATTATCAAAATGTGCGTAATTCTATTGCGTATATTGAAATATACAACCTGATCAGGGTTAAGATTAGAAAAAAGGTCAAAAACGTCTTTGGCTATATCGTTGTCGAATAACACGAAATTTTGTGGGATGAGTGGCCATAATCTAAGGACAGTTTTATTAGATTTTTTGGAGTGATTAGGTCAAAGATCAAGGGCAAGGGTCAAGATCACAAAAAGTTCAGAAACGTTTTTCTGCTATATTGGTATATTTTTTTTTATTTATTTATGCTTTTATTTATTTATTTATTTTCCATAAAACTAGTGCCAAAAATGTATAACTCTATTACATATCTTGTGATATACAACATGATATAGGAAAAGGTATGCGCTCATACGCTGTACTAAGTGTCTGTTGTAGTTTTTATTTTTTATTTCTTATTTTACTTTTAACTATGGAAATTCAATTTTGATAATTTAAACGTTTCCATTCCATTTAAATTTAATTTTGCTTATCTGGGTTTTATTGCTGATTAAATTCTTTATTGGTCTTGTTGCATTATTTAGTCACCTGATTTGTGTTACTCATTTTCTAGTTTCTCAAAGCATCTTTCAATCTGGAATTGAAAAAACAGACTAATTTGTCTCACACGTTTTATTTGGTGGAGTTTCCATTAACAGAGACAAAGCTACTGATAGGATTTACTAGGTAATGTGCCAGCTCTGTGTCACACGATCGTACATATTATCGACATTTCTCATTTTTGTATACTGTATATTGTCCTTTGTATCTTCGCCCTCCACTCGTACTGACAGCAACTTGCATCAACCTGTCTGCCAACTTCATTGTTGACTGTTAAAAGAACCGGTTGCCGGTTTGACAAGAAATACCATGTTTGTATTTTGTGACCTTCTTACCGGGACCTAGTGTGTATATATACTCGATGTGTCTGTAATAAAGTTACTCAGTTGCATTCATCTCGCCTTTGACTCACAACCTACTCTTGGCCTGTCACAGTAACCAGCTTTTTAAAAGTTGTCCTCCTGCCTATTTCTTCTAAATAACATTCTTAGTGAAATAACCTATAAAGCTTTCCTGCGTTCTATGCGCTACTAACTTTTATGTAACAACGACAATCTACGTCTAATGAATACTTGAGAGCATTGCGACGATAAATAATATCCCTATTCGATTCTCGAGAGCCTCATTATTGTTCTCATTTATTACGATATAAGTTCACTAATTTTTATTATTATTATTATTATTATTATTATTATTATTATTATTATTAT
>NC_090760.1:49571287-49573787 GCF_036898095.1 Palaemon carinicauda | reverse complement strand
TATAATATATATATTCTTGCAAAACTAGTCTAGCCTAGTGTAAATATTTTATTCATACATTTCATTTTTGTATTTAATAGATGTACGAGCTCGTAAAGTGAACTCCACTTATGTAGGCTCAAGAAAATGTATGTAATTTACGTAATACTTTTGTCATTCTTTTTATAGTATTTTCATTTAATTCAGTTTATGTAAATATAAGTTAAATCTAAGAATTATCTTTTTATTTCATGTAGTTTTGTTACAAAGTCTTATTTGATATCTTTTAGGTATGCTGTATGACAAACACAGGTATGAGCAAGAGGTATTACATCATTTTTATGTTTCCACGTGAGTAAAAAGTGCATGAAAATTCCTGATTAAGATTTATTTATTTTTCTTTTTATTGTTACAAGAGGAAGGTGGGTGGAGTTAGCTGAGAGGGGGTTGCCTCGTGAGCAAGGTTACTACCCCTTCTTCAAATTACTATGTTGTGAGCCTGGACGCTACGAGAATGATATATTAGAAATTTCTGGACGAATTAGGCAAATTTATATAGACTTGATGAATGCATAAGCAGTTGAAGAGACCCAGCTTATCCCTTTGAAAGAGCCAACGGCTGCTTGCTCTCTCTCCTCTAAACTGTGTGCCCTCTCAAACATGAACAGTTATTATTATTCAACATATAATGTGTATAGTGTTGTTCAAACGTTGGTGAAATTATTGGATGTTAATTCAAGCGTAGTGTGTTAATGTAGGTGCATTATAACAAGAAATTTTGTAACTGGCCCTGTGAGATTTAGGTTAAACAGTGAAGTGCCTTCAAATTTTTGCTTAACCATTCTGTAACCTTGTATGATCCAAAAGACATAATTGTAACAGTTACATATATGTAAATTTTATTATTGCATTTTCATTAGAGTGTTAACTATTGTCATTAATCATCAAAATTAAATATTTTCATAAATTTATTTCTATTGAAACGAGTGATTGTATAATATTTTCTAAGAGTATTTCTTTTGTGTTAGTCTAAGGTTTAGTTCAGATTTAATATTTCGAGTGATTTTCTTTTTAGTGTCATATTCTTTTAAATTGCTGGTAAGGTTTTATAGAATATATCTATTATTTCAATAACCAATATTTTTTTCTCAGTGCTTTGCTCGTATTCCCTGACTAAAAACCGAGATAAGAGGTTGGTTTTTCAATAGTTCACATAACTAATCTCCTAATTTTGTTTTGCATAACATAAGAGATCTTTGGATATTCAGTGTTCATATATATTGCCGTTTGGGAGTTGCATAATATTCTCAGACCTTGGGTACTATTTTTCAAGTGTAACAAACTTATGTGATATAATATGGTGAGTTTTTTTAGCTCTGAAATTTACGTAATTCTCCAGTTGTAATTAATTATATGGCGCATGTGTGCTTTATTATGATATAATGAAACCTAACAGCCAAAAATTAATGTTTTATGATAACAAAACATTGTAAGATTGTGACTATCTTCCTCTTGTAACAAGATTCCCTTGCTGTGCACAACTTCCATCTTATTTCTCTCTATTTCCTCTAATTACTTACATGGTCTATTCGATGAAGATTAGCGGGAATAGAATTTCATGTATAGAAATATTGATAATAATCTAGGGTATAATTGAAAGCAAACATAATAGATCAATACTTAACTTCTATATAAATGGATGAAAAACAATATATATTTATTAGCATAGCTACTCATTGGCTGTATCCTGAGGTACACAACAGTGAGAAGAGTGATAACAATAATGGCCAGTTACTCGAAATAGACACACCAAAATATTCACACCAGAAAAAAAAACTTTACTTCATTAAGAACGATTATGTTAAATATGAAATTGTCTAATAACTAAGAAAATGAAAATTAACGAGCAATAAAAAATATAATAAGCGAAAAATATTACTTGGGAAAAACAAACTTAAACTGTAAAGAGAAAAAAGATAAACTATTGCAGAAATAAATGCACATCTATATACGTATAAATACACAGAGAGAGAGAGAGAGAGAGAGAGAGAGAGAGAGAGAGAGAGAGAGAGAGAGAGAGAGAGAGAGAGAGAGAGAGAGAGTTGATGAAGGAAGTCAAACGGAAACCACAGAGTGGGAGCTGGCGCTATTTTTGGTTTTCGTTTCAAATTGGAGTTCGTCTTTAACATGTGTAGTCTCAAAGGATCCGAAGCTTATTTTCCTACCAAGAAGTTCTGGAAGTTGTAAATCAGAATGTGTGGGTGAGGACTTGAATCTAAAACACCAAAGTTTCGTATAAATAAATGCCCGCGCTCAAGTGCTTACCACGGTACACACTAAAACTACACCCTTGACTTTGTTCGATAGTCCTCAGATACAGAACTAGTAGTTATACCTTCTCAATCATAAGGCTTAATGCTGTGCAGTACTCTAGAAGCTTTATTCCAGCTGTCACCAAATTGTGGAATGATCTTCTTAATCAGATAGTTAAATCGTTGAAACTTAAAAATTCAACCTTGCA
>NC_090760.1:49561287-49563787 GCF_036898095.1 Palaemon carinicauda | reverse complement strand
AGCTAGAACTAGAATGCATGAAGTCACGGGTTAGCCTCTACCCTTACTTTCACGAGGAATCTTACAGTTGACCAGGTGTTAGAGGTTTGGGTGTATATGGCCTTTAATATACATAAGTAACCACAAGTTCATTGACACCTTTGCACTCAGTCTTATGCAGTAGAGCACCATCATATACATTAATCATCCTCCTGCAAGTTCTCAATTCTAAGCTAGGGAGGTCACTTTCTAACCATTAATAGGATTTGGTATCCATTTTGGGTACCAGAAGAGTTTTTGAACCTTTAAACATATTGTAATGTGAATGTTGTTGTAGAGTACGCGACTTCTCTCCAATTTTAACAGTAATGATGATTGCAATCAATATATAACATTTAATCAAGTAAGAGAATTCTAGCATGTCACGGTACCACCAACGACTTGTGACTGTAACTGTAAGGCACTAAAATTTCCTCAGGAACAAGGATGAGTGGGTCATTGCAGTTTAATCAGGTTTTTTTTTTTTTATTTCCACCATAATGTCTCGTAAATGCTTCGAGTAAGGCGAAGTAGTGGAGTCTTAAAGAGTTGATGGATTTGGCTTTCCCATATCGTTTGATCTAAAGTAAGTTTTGTTCTCAAGACAGATTATCTTGTAAGTTTCTAATAACCTTGTTTTGTTTTCATGCTGTTCTTATAATATCCTATTCAATGGTCTATTATTCGATGTATGTGTTTAATGAATTTTTATTTTCCATTAAAGGGCTGTGTTTTTAGGATAACCATTATTCAGTTATTTTTTCGAGTATGAGTTAAAAATTCCTAACCATTACTCACATGAGAATCAGGTTATTTCAGGAAGTTTGATAGAATTTTCTAGAATTTAATGTCTTAGCTGCGATCCTATTGATTTATTTGGTTATCTTCTGAAAACCTAAGATCTAAATGGCAATATATCACATAGTTCAGCAAACATATTTTGCGAGGGGAAACGGTACTTAATCCCTGTAATTGATTATTGAGAGAGTTGTGGTGTACTTAGAACTAGAGTGCTATTTACTCATTCAATATTCTGAAATAGCAGTATCAGTAAAATAACAATCTAAAAGTTATCACAGATCATTTATGTAACTTTCTTACTTGAAGTTCATAATTAACATACACTTTGCTCCCTTTTTACTTCGTTTATTTAATCGTTTAAATACATTTTTATGAGTAGCGTTCTTCAGAATTTGGACATTTTATTCCACTTTTAATCCTAATGGGAGTGTTATTTCTATTTAATTATTATTTTTTCATTCTTTTGCTTGCATCAAGTGTGCAATTTTAGCTTTTTGAAATTATCAGTGTAATTGACATGCAAACAATATCTAAATGCGAGGGGAATTGTGTGTAAATAGAATACCAATTTGGCTCGAGAACATGCTCCAGTGGAAAACCCAACAACTTGTAAACCATCTCAACAGGATTCCAAACCAGAATCTCAAATGCAAAAGCCAGTAGCACGTACAATCCACCCCAGAAAAGAATTGCTACTTTAGCAATTCCAGTAAGAGGTTACTGATCCCTAACTTGCAAAGGTCTGTAACAACCACCTCTCACCTCGAGGGTGATAGACAGACGATGCACCCCAATGGGCAAGAAACTCCACCAAACTACAAAGGATTATAAACAAACACTCAAGTCCCCAGTCCTCAAGGAAAACCATAGTATAATCAGGAATTTATCAACCATGGATAAAAGAAGTCTATAAGCAGAAAAATGGTCGCAAGGCTACAGTTAGTGACATGGACACCCACCAGTGCCCGTATAGGTGCAAGCCAAGTCTCGGCGCTCACCCTAGATAGCCCCATGCAAATGCCGAATAGAGTAAGTTCCATTTCCTGGAATTATAGAAGAATTGAGCAAAATACTGAATCATGCACAAGATTGTCGTCCATAACCAGTTTACTCTGCTAGAAGTCACAAAAATAGCTCATCTATTAAATTTCCTTAAGACGTGCAAGGGACATTGTATCGCCTCATTTCTTATTTAAAAAAGCTACTTAGATGACACACGTTTATGCAGACTTAACAGCTTTTCCTTTGCTTAAACCAGAAGGCTCTCTCAGTCACTTTCTAAAGGAAAAGGCATATCTTTTTGGCTAATATGTTTAGCAGTGAGCAGAGTAATGCAAAACACAATCTACCTCATTCCCATTTTCCTAAAGCTAAACTAGCCAGTTTAGCCTTTCTGTCACATGAAATTAGAGCACAGTTAATTGATCTTGATAGTTATGAAGGTGTAATAGACCCCGATGGTATATTTGCTTGTTTTTTTTATTGTTTTTATTTAAAGACTGTTAAATTCTCAGCTCTTAAGTTGTCTGTAATTTATTGTAAATGAACGAGAAGTGGCACTTTTTGCACTTGTTGGAAAATTGGTAATGTGACTTTATTGTGTAAAGGTTAGTATGGTAGCTCTAGGTCTGCTGATTACCATCCAATTTCTATAACTTCAGACTTTCTAAATAGGTAAGCT